>NC_088876.1:28676520-28898327 GCF_032884065.1 Artemia franciscana | reverse complement strand
CCCCCTCCCCCTCTTAGCAACGTCACTGGTGGCATATGTTTCGCAATTTTGACAACCACTGAAAAGACAGTATTTAGCAACAAAAACTAAAGATCACTAAAAATTTATTTATTCATTTGTGGTTATTTATTCATTTGAAATCCTATCTGTAACAACAAAGAAAAAACTGAACATAAAGGAAAAAAAAACTTATATAAAGGAAAAATACTTATAATATATAACATATAAATATAAACATAAAACAGTATATAAACATGCTTACAAACATTATTAATGAATCCTACAATTTTTTCACTATATGACTATTAAGACCAATGAAAATTACTTGTTAGCGTTTTTATACTATTGGCTACTATAGGGTATTTTGGGTCTTTTAAGAACTCAAAATATAATTTACCTCAGAAGCAATTATTGAATTGTGAAAGAGTATATAAAAACCCATGAAATGATGTATTTGCTATCATCCTAGCTAAATTGTTTTTTCAGCTACAAATTCACCCATATACCACCCTTCTAGATTTCTTTATGTGCCCATTTGGAGCTATGTTGATTCTGGCTGAATCAAACTGCTGCCCCCTGCTCCAAATCAAATAATCATCTGTGTCAGGGCTCAAAACACTGCTCTTCTTGATACAAGATTTCTGGTCTAGTGTGCTAACCACTTGGCTAATCTTTTTTGAGTTGTGAGATATTTACAAAACTTACAAAAATAATTAAATGCTTAGACATGCCATGGCTGTCTGGTAAATTTTGTAATAAAATAATGGATATACATTCACGTATATATATACTAGCTGTTGGGGTGGCGCTTCGCGCCACCCCAACACCTAGTTGGTGGGGGCGCTTCACACCCCCCCCAAGCCCCCCCGCGCGCGTAAGTCGTTACGCGCCATTGTACTTGTGTACCTGTGTCCCACCTGTGAATATAGATATATATATATATACATATATTTTTAACTACGTAAAACTTGCGAATATACAACATTCTTTGCTGTCCCATTGTCTGTGTATGTAAATAGATTGTTAGGTTTACCGACTCTTGAGCATGAAACATATAATTGTCTATGGGAAAAATAATCTGTATTCAGATCTATACCTCGTTATTCTAATGATTGCCCTTGAGCTTTGTTAATGGTGATTGCTAATCGAACATTCCCTGTGTCCCCGTCGTCATTTATATATCCCCCTGTGCCCCCGGTAGGGAGAAATGAATTCTCCCTTTCCACATGTCTAAGAATCCTATTTATTTTCTAAAGTTTGTAATTTTACAAAGGTTAGCTTCTTAACCTATGGTTATTTACATGGGTTAAACTTGCTTTATTTTGTATACCCCCAGCATTTTATATAGACTTTACATACCATTTAAGCATACCATTTCAGCGGATTTTTCCAATAGTTAACATATTTGCAAAATTAAACATGGTAGCCTAACAAGGAATGGGAATTGTACATTTTGTACTGCTTTAATTCCTTAACGCTTTCTGAGCAGCTCAAGTCTCACTTGTTGCATTGCTAGGACCATTTAGTTTTCTAGTCTTCTGAAACATCTACCCAACTCATGTTCAAATCTAGCCTAACCTTAAATGGCCAGTAACGCTAAATAGGAAAATCATGCACAAGATTGGTGGAAGTCATCCACAGTGAACTTACTATCCAAAGAATCGACTCCACTTAGGTTCCAATTCTAGATCTTAACAGACATCTGCAGAGATGAAGAACAGTGCTGATGGCTGGTTCTCTCTAAACTGGGGAAGTGACTGAATAAGAGCTTTAAGTCAAGTGATACTGGCTTTGAAGGCAATTAAGGACCAATATCCTGAAAGTCTTATTTTAGCATGCAATTACCCATAGTGCACAATCATCCCTAACATATAGCAAAACATATTTTTTTAATGTCATATTTTGATAGTTGGTGCCTTAACTAGAGGTTTCAGAGTGTGAAACAAAGAGGCTATCAAAACTGCTGTTTAGTGCCATATATTTTTTTGTTTTATTTATCATGTTGAATACACATGATGGAACTTGAGTAATTTCCTCAATTGGAGTTTTTTGTTGTCTGCTGTCAGAACTTAGCTTAAGAGGAGGTCTGATTGTGCTAAAAATAATAATTATCAAGACTAGTAGCATATCAGTGTTATTGCTTGTGCTGCAAATTTCGAAAAAATATTAATATACTGAGAATTAAAGGTCATTTTTTTGACTTTATGGAAGTAATCTTTCAGATTATCCAAAATTAAATTCTTTTTGTATATATATTCCAACTATTTTGACTTCTATCAAATCTTTGTTGGATTTAGAACTGAAGCACCACTCCCAAATGTGTTGGGTCGGATCTCAAAATCGTCTATGTTGAAAAATACATTCTTGATATTGTAAAATAGAAATCTAGTAATTGATAGTAATTTTCAGTAAGAAGTCTAATATTAGCTGTATTTTTAGTGGGTGGAATCCAGGAGCGCAGCTACAGTATTTTATTGTGAGGGGGAGTAAGCAGAGGTGTCATTTGGGGGGGGGGCAAATGCCCACCCCTGATTTTCCAGGGGGCCCAAGCTTCCACCGCAAAGGGCACTTCGTTGGCCATAATAATTATGCTATTTGCTATTAACCATTGTAAACTTTGAAAGTAGGTTAGATACATAATTAAGTTCTCACGTTCTGTCAAATGACCGTATCCTAGATAATTATGTTAATATTATACATTTTGAATACTTGCAGTAATTCCTCTAAGTTGACAGATCAAAGTAGGTCGGTTCCTGGCAAATGTTTCAATGTTTGTTTCCTTGTTTTATTGAATATAAGCTACCGTTTTCAATTACTCGAGTCTGTTCTTATTCTGTTTCTGTCCTCGTCGTTTTCGATCTTGTCGATTCAATATCTTTTTTTTTTTGTTAGGTTACAAATTTAGAGGTTGTTTTCATTTCCACCTTTGAAATTTTAAAAATAGAGAATCTAATCTTGAACTGTTAGATTTTAAGAATTTAAAACATCTTAAATATCAGGGGAAAAAATTGACCTGAGTAAGTATGGCGAATCAGGAAGAATAGAAAATTTTTCACTTTGCAATTAACAAGGATGTCATTTTAATTTGATGTTAACGTTTCAAAGGCAGCATATTTGGAAAAATATTAATGTGGAATGTATTATGAAATTTAATAGAACATATTTTTATCGTTTTCTTTAAGTTAAAAAGAGCATTTGGATTAATTAAAAAAGATTATTTGCTCAAAGTAAAGACCGAATTTGACACTTAAAATTAGCAACAATTTTAAAGCTGCTGAATAAATTATATTTTTTTTCTTCTAATCATTGCGGGGGGGGGGCCAACTGCCCCCTCCCCCTCTTAGCAACGTCACTGGCGGCATATGATTCGCAATTTTGGCAACCACTGAAAAGACAGTATTTAGCAACAAAAACTAAAGATCAGTAAAAATATTAGTGGTTATTTATTCATTTGAAATCCTCTCTGCTACAACAAAGAAAAAACTGAACATAACGGAAAAGAAAAAAAAACACACAAACATACTTATATTAACAACGACATTGACTCCACATAAATACCCTACACATTATCCTTTGCAACATTTCTATGTTCCAGTTTATTCCTCAAAACTTCGTCACTAAAAAATAAGACAATTAAAAACAAGGTTTTGACAAGTACGTGGGCTGAGGAACTTTTGTAGGCCCACGTCCTACCCAAAAGCGAAAAAAAGATTTTGTGTAAGATAAACTAATGATCCTAGTTAAATTTGTCCGAGGGGATAGACGGACCTTGTACATTTTTTTCTGTCAGCAGAGGTCTGGAAAGCATTTGCTTAATTTGATTCTGGATGCTGTAGATTCAGCTTACAGTGGATTCAGTTCTAGTCCCACTACCGCCAAAGGGAATATAGGAGGTTGACCCCCAGTAGTACGTTTAAATGATGTCGATCCCCAGAGAG
This sequence comes from Artemia franciscana, assembly GCF_032884065.1. Taxonomy (NCBI): domain Eukaryota; kingdom Metazoa; phylum Arthropoda; class Branchiopoda; order Anostraca; family Artemiidae; genus Artemia; species Artemia franciscana. The sequence continues at coordinate 28,894,389 of NC_088876.1, read as the reverse complement.
TACTGCAGTATAGTCACCTTAAAACGTATTAGACACAAATCAAGTTTGACAAACAAATTTTCAGGAAATGAGGATAAGACTATTTTGCGTATAATGTTGTTGACACAGAATGAAATTTATATTATGAATAAATGCAAAGGATTAAAGCAAGTTATTGGAATAAAGAGTAAATAAGACTATGTATCCTTAATATGATGAATTCATATGCTCATGACTAAATTATATGCCTTCTAAAAGATCTTACCGATCAAGTTTGGCCACTTGCCAAAGGCCACATGTGCAGATCAAATAAAAAAAGGGGAATACTCTTTTAGGATTTTGCTCGGTAGTATTAGACTACCTTAGTAGTGTGAAACTGTATAGTGACGAAAATATTGTTCCAACTAAATCGAAAATTCACTTAGCTTTAGAGGATAGGACCTCGTTGTGCAAAAGTAGAAACCCTTACAGATTGGGGTCCGTTGGAATGTGGGGGCTATCAGTTAAAATACCTTTCATAATATAATCTATATATATATATATATATATATATATATATATATATATATATATATATATATATATATATATATATATATATATATGTATATATAAAGTAATCTATCCCTCAATAAGATCTAAGCAATTAAATTTGGCCACACGCCGAAAGCTACCAGTGGAAATGAAAATAAAAAGAAGGTGGAAACAGCTTTATGGTTTTGGTAGGTAGGGTTAGTCAGTGGTAATATTTTTCTTCTTCGCGATAAACTTGATGTGCCACTCTTAACAAGTTTGCAGTACTCTTTAGGGGAGATGTGGGTACCCTGGGACATTTTCAAGTGTATGTCCAATATCTGGAGAACGCTTTGGCCAAATCGCCTGATTCTGCTACTCACTTAAGTGGAATTGCTTGGGCTTTCTTCCAGATTTTTTGTAGATTATTTTCTTAATCTATCTTTTTGGTACCAATGATTTTTCGAACCCTCCTCTTCTGTCCCAGAGTACCCTGACCCCAAGGTACTCTGGGACATGGTTAAGGGTACTCTGGGACACAGTGCACTTTTTGATCAAATTTCATTTATTACAAACCTATAGTCAACTTCAATGAAAATAAAAACATAATAAAAAAACTTGTAACATTATTCATTCAACGGGGAACTGCAAAAGGTCAATATCAAAAGTCAGGGCTTTCACAGCCCATTCTGTGCCTCCACAAAGATTCGGTCTTGGTAGGCGTAACTCGATCTCATCTGTCGTGACAAAAGCTTCGTCCTTTGGCTGTGGAAATACGAATTTCCACATAGGGACTTTCCGTTTTAGGAAGTTCACACTGTACCCTTCCAGTTCAATCTCCAAGACTTCACCAGCATAATACTTTGAACTTTTCTTACTGACGTACCTAACCAGTACAAAATCGCCAGGCTTTATCTCCGTTGGTTCTTTCACAGTCTCTTCCATGTCACTCAGGTGCAAGGAATCATCAGTGTGAGCACAGAGCTCAACAGAAGCAGCATCACTACTGTCGCTAAAATCTAAAGCCACCTTTGCTTGATCTCTTTTTTTATCTTGCTTTCTTTTCGTTATCTTCTGTTTTTTATTTTCCTTTGCTTCTTCCTTCTTTTTTCTCTTCAGGTCTCTGTTTCAAAAATGGCATCCTTAACAGGGGTTGCAGTCAAAATCTTGGACTGGCCAGGCTTCCTTCCTCCTTCTTTTTTCTGAATATCAATTTGACGTTAAGGAAGGGGAAGTAATTGATTGAGCAGAACACAGACTGAACCACCAGCACCCACTGACTCCCTGTCTGACAGCCCACTGTCCGCTTGCGTTGATGAGCTGCTCCCTGTGCTGACATTGATCTGCACTTCATCTGTCGGATCGCAGGGATTGCTGACGGGAGTCAGGAATGGAAGAAAGTCTGATTCTTCCCAGACATTGGGATTAAACAGATGGATTCCTGGTTTAGAAAAACCACTCATTATGTTGGTTGGGTTGAATGCTTTAGGGAAAGCAACCCCAAGAAGTTCAGAGATTTTGTATTCCATGACTGGTTTCTTAGCCAGTTTTCAATAGCTTGGTAGAAATATGTTTTAAGTAGTGAATAGACGGTCACATCAAGGGGCTGCAGCCTGTTTGATGTGTGTGGAGGAAATGTCAGTATTTGCAACCCCATCTCTTTTGTAGCAGATGTGAAGCTGTAGCTCATGGGACTATCATGGTTGTCCATGAGAAGAAGGACTGGTTGCTCAGGAGAGCACCTTAAATACCTTTTAAAGTGCTCAAAGTAGCCAAGGAATAACTCGGTTGTCATCCGTGCATTTCCGGGCTTTCCACTGGCGACAGCTTTTGTCCCTGGTGGTGCCCCATCTAAGAGTCTTTCAACAAAGCGGGTCCTTCCAAAGATAAGGTAAGGGGGAATGAAGCTTCCCATCGCATTGATAGTTCCAACCATTGTAACAAGTTTTCCTCTTTCCTGTGATGTAGTTGCTCCTAGCTGCTTTACACCTTTAAGGCTAAGTACCTTCCGGCATTTCTGTTGAACATTCAATAAGCCTGTCTCATCCATGTTGTAGATGCGGTCAGCTGGAAAATGAAATTTTGACTGTAGCTCTTCAAGATGTTTATAGAATGTGTCAACTGCAGCCCGGTTGAAACCAAGGTTGCAATGAAGGCTGGTGCTTTCCGGTCTCCTCAAGGAAATTCTTGTATGTCTCTCCATGAAACCTTTATACCAGTCTTCTCCTGCTGCTTCATTGTCATCCCATGATTTAGGGTATTTCAGGGTGTTCGCCTTGACAAATTCCCAAGCTAATTTCTTTGTCTGTTTTTTCGTAAGTCCGTAGTACATTCGTGATGAAAGTAGAATATAAGATTCGAGTGAATCTTCCATTTCAGAAGAGAATACTTTTTTCACATCATAGCGTGGTGTGAAGCGAAATGCAACTTTTTCTTTGTCTGCTGATGCAGAATATGTCTTACAGTACCGAGAAAGTGTTGATTTCTGAACAGCATGCAGTGTTGCTGCAGTTCTGATTGGCATTCCATCTTTTAAGTGAGCCATTACAGCAGCCTTCATGTTTTCTTTGTCTCAGGCATAAAGAGAGGGATCAGACTTCCTCTTCCTCGGCATTCTGCAAAAAATGATACTTTTAGGAACAAAAAGCAAAGAACCGTTTTTATTGTTGCCATGGCTAACACAGTTTGAAAGATTATCTGGTGTATATCAGGCAGTTCCGTCTAACAGCTTGACCTTTACATTACATTATCAGTTATTGAAATCAGGGTACCCTGGGACACAATGGACAAAAAGTGTCCCAGGGTACCCAGGAACATGTGTCCCAGAGTACCCAAACAGGTAGCTCTCCACACAAACTTCATCTTCTGTGCCTAGATGGTAGTTCAGGTCAACCACTGAACAACATTTTGTAGCTTAAAGAAAACTACTTCAGACAAAAAAACATTCAATACCCTCCAATGAACTGTTCAAAAGATTTTTTGTAAAAACCAGGTCCTTTTTCTTACTCAAACACCCATAAAAAAACTCTTACCTAAAATCTCTGATGAAAATGTTTCTCGATTTCTTCAGGAAAAGACATGCATCCTTACTGATAGATCGCATGTCATTTGTCATTCAGGCGGGATTTTTGAACAATTTTGTTTGTCACAAAGGTACCATGTCCCATCTGACCCTTGTCCCATCTTCCCCACATCTCCCCTACCCATTCTTGTATCAGGATGTAAAAAACCTCCTTGGGGAGATAGTTTCCTTCCTTTGTAACAAAAATCCCATTGATTTCGTCTAATATTTTAAATATTTAATGTTCTATTTTGAAATATTATTGTTTTACGTGTTACTTCTTTTCCACTGCTTGACTTTAAAAGTATAGTTTCTTGTTTTATATTCGATTCTTTTATCTATTCAGGCCTTTTTCGTTGCATCGAAAATCATTTTCACATCTCAAAACGAAAAAAAATGGGACACTCCGCATACAAAAGATTTCTCTCTGAGATTTTAGACTCACGACTACAAGTGGTGTCTTAAAGGTGGCGTCTATGAGGTCGGTCTATATTGAAATAAATATAGTGGCTGCAGTCGGATTGCATGATTTTTATACTTTGATTTTATTTATAAGTATCGTAATGAGGGCCTTCTAGATTGTTTTGCAGGCATATTTTGTGAGAGGTCATATGTTCACCAACATGATACTTGGACGCGAGGAAATATTGAGATTCCTCGACTTGCTGTAAGTAGGTCTTCTTTTTTTCTTGTTTATAGAGCTTCCAAGCCTTGGACATAACTTAGTAAAGATCTTCAGGATAATGGTAATTTCAACCAGTTTAAATCTGGTTTATGTGTGGAGTTGCTCGGTAGGTATACTTTTGAAACAGATTAGTTATATTTTCAGTTTTTTTTTTGACTAGGTTATTTTCTGAGAGTATGCGTAATGGCTTTCCTGTGTCTGTCGTCCGATGCGCTCTTCTTCTCTTTTGGTACATAACTTTTGTTTATTTAAAAGTAAGTAATTAATTAACATCCATAACTTTGTTTGCAATGTTTATTCATAGACTTTTTAACTTGGTCGTACAGTTACCTCAAATATTTAGTATCGCCCTAATTTTTCACAGTACAAAATTATCCCACTATTTTCTTTGAATAATTTAAATGAGTTTCTGTATCATTAAAAATTGCTTTTGTGTTATTTCAGTTTTGTTTTTAACTACGTAAAACTTGCGAATGTACAACATTCTTTGATGTCCCATTGTCTGTGCATATAAATAGATTGTCAGGTTCACCGACTCTTGAACATGCGACATAAAATTGTCCATGGGAAAAACAATCCGTATTCAGATCTATACCTAATTATTCTAATGATTGGCCTCTGAGCTTTGTTGATGGTGATTGCTAATCGGACATTCCCTGTGCCCCCGGCATCCCCCTTGTAGTTGTGTCCCAGTGTCCCAGTCTGTAATTTCTCTTTGAGTGTCCCGGTCGTCATTTATATTCCCTGTGTCCGCGTTTTTAGTTTTCTTTTTCTCCTTTCTTTTTCAGTTTTTTCCTTTTTTTAGTTTTTTTTTCTTTTTCAGTTTTTATTTTTTTTATTTTTTTTTTATTCGTTTTTATTTATTTATTTTTATTTTTTTAGTTTTTATCTTTTTTTAGTTATTTTTCTTTTTTAGTTTTTAGTTTATTACCTTTTTTATGTTTTTTAGTTTTTTAGCTTTTTCACTTTTTATAGTATTTTCTTTTTAGTTTTTTTTTGTAGTTTTTACCTTTTTTAGTTTTTTTTTTCTTTTGTATTAATGCTAAAGCCAAGGTTTGAACCTGGAACCTCTCGGACCTGGAACCTGGAACATAACGCTTTACCAACTCAGCTACTTCGCCTTGAATACATTCGTTTCTGAATTGGTATACGATGAAATAATTCAGACGTCATATAATGACGTCACTCGACAGACAGACAGACAATCTTTTACAATCTATAGTTCTAGTCTGTAAAGTAACTTATCCCCTAAACAAGTAGGCTAAATACTGTATATAAGACAGGCACAGTTGGATACATATGATCGATATGATGAGGGGGTTTACAATGTACAGTGTAGAGAGGATTTGCCAGTACTATGCTTTGTCTGTTTGACTTCCAACTAGCATGAGAGTACAGAAAGTTTGGTTTTCGGTCATAATTTTATAATTATTACGGTTCGTAATTACAAAGGCTAAAGTCTCACTCTGGTAATATAAAATAACGGAGACCTTAAATAGGGCCATTTGAAGAAAAATTGGAACTGCCACATCCCTTAATATGTGCTTTGCACTGTACCTCTGTCTCCCTCTTTAAATCAATCAATTAAAATTGATTGATTTCCCCAGACACCATAATCGCTGGTAGTTCAAGTTGATCGGTTTATCCAGGCACCATAATCTGCATTCATGAAGAAATTCTCGGAGAATCTATATGTTATGAAATATATGAGAATTTATTTTTGGTTTCCGTGGATAGCCAACTTTACTAATAAAAAACTCTAAGTATTTCTATTAACTAACTCTTTCATCCGTAGTTCATATTTTTTTTTTTTTTGAATCGTTTTTTACAAATTTGAAAATTTTCTGAAATTTTTTTATTTTATTTAATTTTTTTGGAAATTGTAGTATCTGGAACGAAACAGTCACGGCAAAGTGAAGAAGGACCGAAGGAAAGGACTGTTCTGACAGCCTTTCAGCAATAAAGAAACTCACGGCTCAACCTGGACTACCAAACAGAAATTACTGAAAGGACGTTAGCAGAATGCTTCGATGAATCTTTGCGTCAGGTAAATTTGTTATTTGTAAATGGTAAAGTGATTGCGTGCTGGGAAACTGTTACAGGCTATGGGCAGATAGGCTCTTGACAAGCCTGTATTAAAATAAATATGGGAAGAAGCATTAGAAAGGAGTTAAACAATTCCTGGGCTATATCATGCACAGTTGATGCCGCTCTCTCCGGAAACGGCTTCCACTGCTTCCGGAAACACGCAAAGACCCAGTGTTTGGTTTTTAACAAACTTTTGCAATTGTTTAAAACTATAAGTATAGACAGTATGAATAATATGCAATATTATATTTGAATCCACTCATAAAGAATGAAAACTCTGAAATAGTAAAAAAAAAATTAAAAAAGAAAGAATACAATACTCAATTATCTAAGCCATTTTCAAAGGGGTAGTGGAGGGTTTTCCACACTGAGGTGAACAGCTCTAAACATTGGACCACATAATCCGGAGACTAGCTCATTATCTGATATACAGAGTCTCGTTATTTTGAAGATCTGGACACAACCCGGTATCACTTACGCAACGTGGTAATTCCTAAGAATATGTGAAGTCATCATACGCTACGTCAAGACGATGTAGATCGTAAAACTTTGGTTTGGAATTAAGAGACAATCTAAAAATACTAATTCAAACAAAGCAAAAAAAAGTTGTTGGCACCAGTTGAGCAATGACTTAGCCAGTGATGCATGAGATTGTCTCTGAAATCAACTTATAGCTCCCTTCACAATCATTGGTGTCCCAGTCATTGAACTCTTTTTCAATTCCATTTTGACATTTTCACAAATGCTCTCCCACTGTATAAATATGATTATGTTCAAGCCCCGTTCCTCCTATTCGTCAGTATGTCTACACTTGCTATATAGACAGAATGGAATTTTGGAAATAACTATTGCTAGAATAAAAAGTCAGATCTAATTTGCTAATAGGCTGAGAGCTTCAGTTCCTTCCGTTTAGTATAGCTCTCAAGTGAATTTTTGCTGTTTAATCAATGCTGTAAGAATGTTAAATAAAGTTACTGTTTCTACATCACTTCATCTATCATTAAGATTCCTGGTCCATAGTTCCTCTGCTTTCGGATATCCTCCTTGTTTTATTTTTGCATTTTTTCTTGTTTTTTTTTCTCTTTTTGTTTATGGAAAACTCTTCCGAATGGGCATCAGTCTCTTAATTATTATTAAAGTCGCTTTTCGAAAATTATCAAAAGTATTTTGCTAAAGATTACTTTGCTGTTGATTGGAGAGAATATGTAGAGTCCATGAATAGATGCTTTTAAAATATTTTCTTATACAGTATTCCATCTTTCTCAAGGAATTGATCAGAGAGCACTATCGTCGATTTGACTTGTCTATTTAATTAATACCAAATCCCTATTTTGAGCCATGGGCCTCAATACTAGGGGGTTGGCTATTTTGCCATGGGCTTGTTTTGGCTCGTATTGGATAGGATGGATTTTCCAAATAGCAAAATCAGGGGTTTAAGCTGAACTTTAAGTGGAGATAAATTCAGTTTCGCGAGGGCTTGATCATACGGTATGTCGTGGCTTCAGAGTATAATCCTTGTTGCTCTTTTCTTGACGGACTCTAAGTCACGTAATAGATACGCCGTGCGGATAGCAAATGGGCCTCACACCGGGTACACGCACTCGAGCAACGGGCGAACATAACACCTGTAGGTATTGAGAAGACTGTCAGTATCACACCAAAAACGCCTCAACTTGTAAGCGTCTGAAGGCATGCATTAGCCTTGTGGACGGTTGAATTAATATGGGCACTGAAATTATAGTAACCAGTGAAAGTTACTCCTAAGCTTTTCATTTCGTTCACAATTGAGAAAGGGAATAGAGGCATATCTATATTCCGCTTAAGAGGGTTGAAACGAAATTATTTAGTTGATCAAATAAGTGGTCTGAAAAGTGCTTTGTTATGATAATGTTTTTGACTAGATAATGCCCGTTTATTTTGACATCAGACCACAATGCCCCCTCCCTCCAACAGGAAAACTGAAAAGACCAAAAATTGCCTGAAAATAAGCTTTTCATATTTTATCTTGCTTCCCGAGAAAAATCCTCAGACAGGTTCAGTTTTTGAAGGTACAATTCTAGCTGCCTAACTACACGTTTACAATATGCTTTGAAGTCAGGCCTTTGTCGGGGAGGTGTTGTGTTTCCCATCTTCGAATCTGCAAGTTTTTAGGATTTTTCTGTAATCTCGTAATTTATCTCTAACATGGCTATTTTTTAGCGTTTTTTTAAGGTTTGCTGGTCGCCCCTCAGAATCAAAATTTTGTGAACATTTGTATTTATAGTATATGATATCCATTTAAATGGTACTTCGTTGGTACCAGCTAGTCATAGTGTTACAACGAATATCGAGGGGCCGTAGAGGGTGGATAATCGGTTGTCGGGCAGTCTTTCTCCTTCTGTTTTTATTTTTTATTTGAAACAAAAAATATATTTTATATCTTATTTATTATGTATTGTATTTTATATATTATTTAATATATATCATTTATTATTTACTATTATTTTTTACAGTTTATATTTCTTATGGTTGGTTGGTATGTTTTTGTTTCTGTGTTTGTGCTGTTGCATTTGTGATTTCTTTTTTCATTATAAGGTGGATAATGAGGTTTCTAGGGTTTTCAATCTAATAGTTTTCTTTTAGAAATAATAGGTGGATTTATTTGCCAAAATTGAAAAGAAAAATCAGTCTTTAAAATTATTGTTTTTAGCTAAACAATTTGGCATAAAACTAGATGGCTACATTGTTTATATTTTTGTAGTCTGTAAATTTCAGTTTTCTTTCTAAAACTAAAAAGCTAACTTCTTTTCTAACAGTTCAGTAGGTACAATTTGCAGCGATTTATAACTTTGTATATTTTATACAGTTAATATTTTGCAAATATTAATTATAAAGTTTTGCAATTGTACCATTTTGCTTTAGATTCAATATGAATCAAATTACGTTTATTCAAAATTACGTTTATTTACGTTTATTTTGTACCACTTACTCATCTTGAAAGTGTACACCACATCTTTTCCCCACAAAAATTTGTTGATCATAAAAATTTGTTGAACTGATTTTTCTCGCCAAAACTATTCAAAAAACTTTCTACCTTTTGAAAAATTTTCAAATATGATTTAAAAGATATGAAATAAATCATAAAATATGAAATAAATCATAAAATAGGATTTAAAGAGTTTCACAAAATGTCTACATCATTTGAGCTAAAAATAATTTCAAAATACAGATTTCTTTTTACAAACATTAATACAAACAAATAGTTCAAAAGTATTTCCATGGGAGAATTTTAACTTAGAAGAGGAATTTAGACGTAGAAGTCGAAACAGAAGTGGAATTTTTGGACAGATTAAAAACGATTAGGATTTAAAGTCATTTTCAAATGAAAGTAGGCTAAGAAGAATTTTCACGAGGAATCATCGGCAAGAAATTTTATGGAGGGGGTGGGATTTTCAGCATGGATTGAATTTTACAGGGGAATTTTTTTACTAGGGACGAACTTTCCAAGGACGAATTTTCAGTGGGAGGAGTGAATTTTTCATTTAACAGCATTATTAAAAAATGATCAGAATTTAGATTAATTTGTTTCAACTGAGAGTAGGGAGCAATATTAAAGGTCAAAACAAACAGAAATTATTCTGTACAAGATGTTTACCCCTCCACGAGAACTTGCTCCTTACACTAAAGTTGTATTGTTTGTCCCAATTTTCTAATAATGAATCCTGAAACACAAGGACCGATAACTAGAGCTGAGGTTGAGTTTTTATTCTAGAAGTTAGTCTATCTTTCACCTTCTTCTTAGCTGTATATGTGCCTTTCACCATTATTCAGATGAAAATTTCTCAAAGCTAATGCTTTTGACTATCTTAGAAAACTTGAGGAAGTCCCCAGGCCAACCGATATAAGAAGACATGTAAACATTTGTCAACTTGCATAACTTATCACGCCCCAGAGGCTCTGTTTACCCCAGAGGCATAACTATTTATCTTTTCTTAGGAAGACAGATATTCCAAATTTTTAATCAGATATATTTGGAAGGAGGGCAGCTAAAAAGAGAATGAAAGGGGGACTGGTTTCCCTCTGATCACTTTTGAAAATATGCCACAATAGGCTCTAAACTTTAAACTTAGTGCCCCCAGGCGTTCTCGAGATTCGCCTTTTTGTTAAACTGGATGCACATCGTATATTTTGATTTAGTTTAACATATCCCTCAACATTCCCCGAAGTTTCACCTTAATACGCTCAGTCTTTCCCATAACACGCAGAATCAGTTATACCCTCCTTCCTAGATGATTTTAAATTATAAAATATAAAATTGTTGCCTTGGGGCATAGGGAGCATTAGAGCCCCAGAGAATTGTCACCAGACCTTTTGACTGTTTTAAACAAAATTGATTTTTTTTTTTTTATTTTGCTGACATGGGACTGAACAGGCAGCTCTTACCTTACCTTATCTCGTACTTGTAGATAGGAGTTTGAAACTTCTACAGTAGTGTTCTCTGATAGGCTGAATCTGATGGTGTGATTTTCGTTAAGATTCTATGACTTTTAAGGTGTGTTTCTCCCTATTTTCTAAAATAAGGCAAATTTTCTCAGGTTAGTAACTTTTGATGGGTAAGACTAAACTCGATGAAACTTATATATTTAAAACCAGCATAAAAATCAAATTCTTTTGAGGTATCTATTTGATTTATTTGTTTGTATTTGGATCAAAATTCCATTTTGAGAGTTCCGGTTACTATTGAGCTGAGTCGCTCTTTACGAGTTCGTTGCCACGAACTGTTTGATTTGATTTTACCGTAACTCACTTAGAATACAAGTTTGGAATTGTTTTTTTCTTTTAGCATTTGATATTTTCTTTATTCTCCACCTTTTCTGTTTTTGTCATTATTTGGATTAAGTTCTTTCGGTTCTTGACCATAATTTATGCTTGTTTGGTGTTATTTTTGCTTTTGTCTTACTGTGTTATTTGTTTTATTGTTTTACTATCTCTTTTTGGACATATGAAGCAAATTCGGCTCTATCAGAGCTTTTCATAGCCTTTTGGAAATAAATCTTATCATCTCTTATCAAAATTGTGGAATAGCCATTTCGTTTAAAATAGTCCAAAGAACATATAACAACCCAAAAATAAATTCAGCAGATATAAATTCCTTTATAATTAAATCTTGAAACGACCAGAAATCATAGGTAGACCCACAATAAGGCTTTCACAACCTGCAACACTGGCAGAGTTACTCTTTCAGAGAGGGATACGTTGATTATTCAAATCTTTTCCAAGCACCACTATGCTGCCACAAAGACAGAATTCCCCTTTTAGGGATAGGGACATTTGTTATCCGAATCTTTTCAAGACGCCACTGTGCTGCCAAAAAGGCAGATATCCCCTTTCAGGGATAGATATGTTTGTTAGTCGAATCTTTTCCAGGCGCCAATTTGCTCCCACACAGGCAGAGTTCCCTTTTCAGGGAGTGAGACGTTTGTTGTACAAATCTTTTCGAGGCACCACTATGCCACCACAAAGGCAGAGTTCCCCTTTCAGGGATAGAGACGTTTGTTATTCGAGTCTATTCCAGCCGCCACTATGCTGCCACAGAGGTAGAATTCCCCTTTCAGGGATAAATATTTTTGTTAGTCGAAATTTTTCCAGGCGCCACTTTGCCGCCACAAAGGCAAAGTTCCCCTTTCAGGGATAGAGACGTTTATTATTCGAATCTATTCCAGCCGCCACTAAGCTGCCACACAGGCAGAGATCCCCATTCAGGGAGTTAGACGTTTGTTATTCAAATCTTTTCCAGGCACCCCTATGCTGCCACAACCCTTGAAATATGATTCACTTGATTTTTGTCTTCTGTCTACGGTACAGTTCAAATGCCGCCTTTGCACTGCCCCTTTATTGCTTATGCCTAGTGGCCTAAGCTAAAGACATGAAGTAAATTGCTCTTGTATTCTAATCCTGCCTATCACACTGACGAGGGTCCCATAAGCTTCGCAATATGAGCTTTTCTGTCCATTTTTTAAATATCAAAAACAAATGTGAAGATATATTTCCTATAATATATTTTAATTTAAACAAAAGGAAGACTGTAAAAAGAAATGGAATTCATCTTTATGATTCGGACTTTAGAAAGCAGAAATCAAGTCTTTGCTTTTTAGGCTGTTTTCGTGGATGAAGAAGATTAGGAACTTGAACAGTAGAGTAGTCTACGGTGGTAATAGACTAATAGTAAACTAGTACAGTGGTAGTAGGCTACGCAGACTTTGCCTTTCGTAAAGTCTCTAATTAGATAATCTAATACATTCATGTTTGATTTTTATAATTCAAATCGCTTTTGATTTCCTGTGCTGCTTTCGTTTCCAGCCTAAGTTGGAATCTTTTCAACTTTTTTAACAGCTTACGTTATGGAGCTTAAGTGGCTTAAGCTAAGGAACTTACCCTACAGAGGTTTGTCAAATTCTACTTAGCTAATGTGAAGCTGGCTAAAGAACGTGAGAAGCTTATAACTTTACTTAAAAGGGAGTGAAAGGTAGCGATCTAAATAGATTGGCATGGGAGAGAAGCATATGGGGCTGAATAGACATTGAAAAGATATGGTGCTGCATCAACTTTTCAAAAGCTGTAATACTAACCGACAAGTTTCCCATTCTCTTTGGCTCATGCAGCCAACTACCTATTAATATTTCTAGCGATTTTTCAAATTTCCTAGACAAAAATCTCTAAATCAGCACCTAAATCACTAGATTATTGAAACAAATCACTAAATTAATCAAGAAATCACAGAAATCTAGTATTTTTTCTAGCCAGGGCAGCAGTCATGCTACCAATATATAACATTAAAATCAAACTATAGATGGTAATGATGCGAATTTAAATTTAAAAACAGTATACATGACTACTCTAGGCCTATCGAAGGATTTTTTTGTCAGAGGAGAGAGTGAGAATGTCATCAAATTAGCTAGAAAAAGTATTAAATTTTTGCTTTATCAAAGAAATCCAGATTATGAGGTTCTTTCTATCTTAGAAATTAGTTGAGCTACTTGAATGATAGTAGCCTACCAGAAATTATTCCATACCTTAGGCCAGGAAAAAAGGAGAAACAAGTCTGTTTTATTCAATTCCCAATTCACTGGTCTTTTAAAGTGTGATAATCACTACTATTGTAATTGCAAGTAGTATTGTACATTAGTGACACTACTAAAGAAAACTTATTAATAAAATAAGATTAACCTAGAACCATTAGATTTCTAATTCAGTGCTCTTTTCAAAATTCATACTCATACTTGCAACAGTGCAATCCACCCCCCTGACGCTCTCAGATATATGAAATATAAAAAAATTGCATGCTGACCAACTGTCTGTATAGCACAAGTGCAAATCCCCTTATTCTCTTCTTTCAGCTAGGAGTGCTATACATGGTTAGAAACAATATAGCAAATTACTTCACTGCGAAATTGATATAATTTTGAGGGTTTCTAGCTTTTTAATGAATCCTACAATTTTTTCACTATATTACTATTAAGACCAATGAAAATTACTTATTAGCCTAGCATTTTTGTACTGTTGGCTACTATAGGGTGTTTTGGGCCTTTTAAGAACTCAAATATAATTTCCCTCAGAAGCAATTATTGAATTGTGAAAGAGTATATAAAAACCCATGAAATGATATATTTGCTATCATTCTAGCTAAATTGTTTTTTCAGCCACAAATTCACCCATTCCCCCCCCCCCTCCAGAATTTTTTATGTGCCCATTTGGAGCTATGTTGATTCTGGCTGGATCAAACTGCTGCCCCCTGCTCCAAATCAAATAATCAGCAGTGTCAGGGCTCAAAGCCCTGTTCTTCTTGATACAAGATTTCTCGTCTAGTGTGCTAACCACTTGGCTAATCTAGTCATGTGATATATACAAAACTGACAAAAGTTATTAAATGCTTAGACATGCCATGGCTGTTTGGTAAATTTTGTAATAAGATAATGGATATACATTAATAATATATATATATATATATATATATATATATATATATATATATATATATATATATATATATATATATATATATATATATATATATATATATATATATATATGTATATATGTATAGGCCTATATACTTATACACAATTCAAGGTACATTTTTGCACATTAGGGGGGTAGGAATAAAATTCTGATTCCAAAGATATATCAGTGTCTAAGCTATTCAATTAATGTAGTGACTTAATCTGAAAACTTATTGTCTACTTTGTAATTATGCAGTATATTTCTAGGATAATAAACTACCCCAGCACCAGGGCCTCCACTTATAGGGAGATTACCCTCTTTTAGGGAGAAATCACTTCTTTTAGGGACACTTATTTTTAGGGAAGTATAGGGTACAGTAAGGATTTTAAGAACACAAAACGTAGTCTGTTTAAAAGTGGCTTCAGTTACCAATATTGAAAAATTAGATAGAGAAAAGAGTGTCAATCAAGTCAAAGAAAAATAATTATGTTCCACATAGTAGGCTCAGTATGAAGTATAAATACTGTGGGAAATCAGAGTTGACCTGTTATGCTCTGACCAAGCAGCATATAAAAGCAAGCAATGAAATTGAGGCAAAGGTTGGCAGTGGCAGAATTAAAAAATTCTGACTGTGTGGGCAGTTATTCCAAAGAAATTGAATGCACATCTGCATATTTTTGGCAGAGTATAATATGCCATTAAGTATAGCACACAGTTTAGTCCCTCTCCTAAGACAATTAGTTCTAAAAGACCAGGCCCTAGCAGGCATCACTCTGGGTAAACAGAAAAATACAAACATTTTGCAACAAAATCTTCTTTGGTACCACACCACCAGTTGATTAAGTTCTTTAGAACTTTAGGGCTTTATTGAGAGATGCCCAAGCTGAAGACCTGTCAGTTGATTATTATTGGATTATTATTGGATTGTTTAGTCTCCTGAAACTAATCAAAACAGACATCCGAAATAGAATTGAGAATATCACACTAGTTTCACTTATTCAAGTCAATTACTTGTTGAAAAACAAAGATAAAACTTCATCAACTGTCAGCATACAAAAAGCTGTTGCTGGCTTCAAGAAGAAGACAAACGCTTGTGCTGTAGATGACACTTAATTAAAGTGTTTTATGTGTTCTTGGCAGTGCAAAAGATGTTATATATAGGGAATTTTAGGGACAATTGATATAAAAATCAAAAAAATTGAGATCAAAAAGTGGAAGCACTGCCCAGCACCTGGTTAGTCCCTAACCTTAATGTCAGTATAGTGTGAAGTCACTTCTAAAGGAAATGTGCTAATGAAATATATGTAGAATGAAGGTCTATTACCATTAGGTTCCTTATTTCCTGATCTGTCCAAATATGGGCGCATCTCTGACTATACATCCCAACCTACCTAATGGTGGCAGATATAGTCCTAGGAATATGTAAGAATTGGAATAGGTAAAATGCTGTTTTAGGGCCATTTTGCCATCTTTTAAAGTGGTTAAGATGGGTGAATAAAAGTCCCATGAAAGCATCCAGAGCCTTAATGATCTCTTGAGATGGTGTTTTGAAGCCTCTTGATCCTCTTTCCCACCCTCTAGAGGTCACTGACCTTCGATGACAAATAACAAATTGCATATTACACAAATTAATCCTTGCAAAATAGGTCTTCTGCTGAAATGAAGCACAAGAAAAGCACTTTTGGTCTTTTACCTTTGCTCAATGTGATCAAGTATGATTTTGAAACATGGGTGGTCCAAAAAATGGACAAGTATTTGTTCAGATGTTTTCCAGAGGAATTGTCTATGAACTCTTTTGGGTACCCATTTGACTGACCAAATTTCAGTAAGAAAGCTGTACAAAAGCTATGGTTTTATTCTGCTTTCTAGGGCTATGATGAGGGATAGGTTGAGATGACTATGACACATTCTGAAGATGAAGGATAAACCACTATCCTTTTAAACTAGCCATCTAGGGCCTAACAAAAAGTAGGTTGTCCTCAAATAGGGTGAGAGGAGGTCCTAAGGAAAGATTTAATGGACATTAGAACTTATTGGGAAGATGTAAATAGGGAGGCTTTGAACAAACTGGGATGGACAAGGGGTTTTTATAGCTGTGGCTATGTTGGCCTAAATCGGCGTGTTGCTGCAGTGAGTTGTTGTTAGTAGTAGTAGTAGTAGTAGTAGTAGAATATTTAGGACAGTCATAGGGGTGGGTGCCCTATAAAAAAACAAGCTTAATATTCAGAAAAAGTATACTATGAGGAATCAAACTGTACTATTTTGTTTTGTTAGCATGTTTCCTTTGAAATTGGCCAACAACTAACATCGTATTGGCCATACAACAACTATACGATTCAAAAGTATCTTTCATCACCATGAACAGAAGCTCCTAATCTTAGGTGTGATGCTGATAGTCTAGTTTTAGATGGTTGTTACTAGGCTGTTTATGATCTTACCATTTAATTTCTTATTTTATGTTATTTACAAATCTTGTAGTTGCTTTTCTGACAATGCACCTTGATCCCCCTCCTCCCTGATGGTCCCAGGTATAGAGCCATATAATATGTTTTTTGATTGCCTAACATGTTTTGATGCATCTTTGTTCAAATGGGTTTGATGCTTGTCTGGCCAATTGTAGATAAAAGTACTACTTTAAAAAATACTTATAAATATATATATATATAACAACAGAAGAAAGGAATACAATCCAATTAATGGAAAGTTGCTGCATATTGTCATCTTGTGCTTAAAGCTTTGAAGCATGAATAGCAATGTGAAATCTACGCTCCTCTATGGAAGTGAATACTAGAAACTAAACATCCTGCCTGATGTTTTCTAGCCTTTGAAAACACATGCTTCGAAGAATTCTGACCATATTGTGGCAGTTCACCAGTGAAATCACCAGCCATTGATTATTGACCTGCTGAAACAAAGGAGATTTTTGTTCCTTTACCATATTTTTACTCCAAGTATCCTTTCTGGAAAAGGAAAAACTTACTAAAGGAGCCTTTATAGGAGAGAAAAAACTAGCAAAATATGACTTTTCATTACATTGTTAAAAGAATTCTCCCTTTCCACATGTTTAAGAATCCTTTTTATTTTCTAAAGTTTGTAACTTTACAAAGGGTAGCTTCTTAACCTATGGTCATTTACATGGGTTAAACTTGCTTTGTTTTGTATACCCCCAGCATTTTATGTAGACTTTGCTTATCATTTAAGCAGCTGTCTTGGAGTCAGTCTTAAAAAATACATAAACAATAGTTTTTATTAATCTTGTTTGGGTCAGTAATTTTTCTATTCTTCCAGAAATGCATTTTAATTCTTGAAAATGCAGGTCCTAAGAACGTACCCTAGCTCTCAAATAGGATAAATTCTTCTAATCAGATTTTATATTCACTCTGATATTGAAATAGTGATCAATAAGGCTTTGCTACTGCGCCCAAACTCCTTAACATCAGTGACCATGTTCTCAATAATACAATGCTGGTGTAGCCATTTGCAATCCATTCTTCTGGAAATTTTCTTTTAGCTGCTGACTCTGCTGATGATGTAGCACCAGTCATACCATTCTTGGTGAAGGCACAGCTGAACTGGAAACGTTGGTGTCCACTGCAGAAAGTTTTGGTTTTAAAGTGAACTGGCCTAAAAGCAAAATAATGCCTTTGGACAATGCACAATGCATACCCATGATGTCTATAGAATTGTGTAGTTAGAATGTTGAAATAGTCAAGCAGTTCATCTTTCTTGGTTTAAGAGTCTCCTAAAATGGAAATGAAGATGTAGAGTTATTAATAAGGGTGGAAAGGTGAGTACAGTCTTCTAAGAACAATATTACGAAAAGGAAGATCAATTGTCCCACCAAAGCACGAAACTACTCAGATTTAGTAGCTAGTCTTATGCTTAACTTGTCAGTGACTTGTGCCTTGCTGCAGATGATCAAAACGGATTTTTCCAGGAGTAAACATATTTGCAAAATCAAACATGATAGCCTAACAAGGAATGGGAATTGTATATTTTGTACTGCTTTAATTCCTTAACACTTTCTGAGCAGCTCAAGTCTTACTTGTTGCATTGCTAGGACCGTTTATGTTTCTAGTCTTCTGAAACATATACCCAACTCATGTTCAAATCTAGCCTAACCTTAAATGGCCAGTAACACTAAATAGGAAAATCATGCACAAGATTGGCGGAAGTCATCCACAGTGAAGTTACTATCCAAAGAATCGACCCCACTTAGGTTCCAAACCTAGATCTTAACAGACATCTGCAGAGATGAAGAACAGTGCTGATGGCTGGTTCTCTCTAAGTTGGGGAAGTGACTGGATAAGAGCTTTAAGTCAAGTGATACTGGCTTTTAAGGCAATTAAGGACCTATATCCTGAAAGTCTTATTTTAGCATGCAATTACCCATAGTGCACAACCACCATAACATATAGCAAAACATTTTCTTTAACGTCATATTTTAATAGTTGGTGCCTTAACTAGAGGCTTCAGAGTGTGAAACAAAGAGGCTATCAAAACTGCTGTTCAGTGCCATATATTTTTTTGTTTTATTTATCATGTTGAATACACATGATGAAACTATTGAGTAATTTCCTCAGTTGAAGTTTTTTGTTGTCTGCTGTCAGAACTTAGCTTAAGAGGAGGTCTGATTGTGCTAAAAATAATAATTATCAAGACTAGTAGCATATCAGTGTTATTGCTTGTGCTGCAAATCTTGAAAAAATATTAATATTCTGACGATTAAAGGCCATTTTTGTTGACTTTATGGAAGTAATCTTTCAGATTATCCAAAATTAAATTCTTTTTGTATATATTCCAACTATTGTGACTCCTATCAAATCCTTGTTGGATTTAGAACTGAAGCACCACTCCCAAATGTGTTGGGTCAGATCTCAAAATTGTCTTTGTTGAAACATTCATTCTTGATATTGTAAAATAGAAATCTAGTAATTGATATGCCAAAATTTGTTTATTTTGAAGGTGTTTAAATGAACTTACCTTTACCTGTCGATTCGCCACCTACGATTCATCTACACGAATGTGTTACCTGAACCAGGACACAAGAAGAACACATCAATCTTCACTGTCAGATGATCCTGGCTTTGAGTATCTCGAGAACACGTTTCTAAGCCCAGAAGAAATATGCGAAGGAACTCCAATGTTTCTCAAAGAGTTGAAACCATCTTTGGCTGGTCCTTTGGATGTAGAACCATTGCAAGATGTCAGTTTAGAAGAATGTCAGCAACAATATTTTAATGCTGAGAGGTGATGTTGCCAACATTCATTTTCTATCTACATTTTATGTATTATCTTAGTTTTCTTTCTATTTATGTTTCTTTCTACATAGCTTTACGTTTAAAAATCTTGAATTGAAGAACTTTTAATGTGGGTAGATTTTCAGTAAGAAGTCTAATATCAGCTGTATTTGTTGTGGGTGGAATCCAGGAGCGCAGCTACAGTATTTTATTGTGGGGGGGGGGGGGGCAAGCGGGGTTGCTATTGAAGTAGGCACTATTCAAGCAGTAGCAAAGAAAAGAAACTATATAATAAATACGGTTCTTGGGGAATTTAAAAACATTCAGCAATACATCATAAAAAATGCACACACATTAAACAGTCATTAATACATGTGCTGGTGCTTGGATTGTAGAACAAATGTCACCAATGAGCTGGTGGAGACGACAGTGGTACAGCATAAACAAGCATTTGGGTGGGCAAATGTGAATGGTGTATACACTTGACTTTTTCAGCCAGATTCACCTCTAATGCTGCAGTACACATCCCCCTCCCCTTCAATTAAAAATTCCCAGGGACGCCAATTGCAAGGAAAATTGACTCCTGGAGTTGGAAAATTACCTTCCCCTTTATATCTTTGTTTAAAAAACTAGTTTGCATGCTTATGTGTGCACACAAAATTTCTAAATCATGAGAAAAATATTCATATTTTATTTAAATTCCGTTTATTCTATTCTCAGCAGACATTTTGCCCAGCATGCTGACTCAGAGATGAATCTCCTGCAAGTAACGGTGGCGTTGTGTGAAATGTGACTAATTTTGGTCATAATTCTTAGCACATTTATGTAAATTTTGTTTTAAAGCTCGTTAAAAGAAATATTTAGAAGAGCAAAAATAGCGAAAAGCCATCATAGTATTATTCATAGAGCTAGTTCTACATTTATGGATTAGTATGCGAATCCAAAACGTAAGGAATAAGATGTTCTCATTGTTTGTTAGTTGTTTGAATTACACATAACAGAATTTGGAGCTTACCAAAATTAGAATTTTGAGCTTATTTTAGCTATTATAAATAGCAGTTATTTAGCATTTCAATGACAAACAAGAGATTTGGAGTTTCAATTAAATACTTGAAATAAAAATTAAAATAACTTAAGGATTCCTGGAGTGGATCCCTCTTTACCAAATTCCATGACCAAACTATAACCGATGTGATCCATCTTGTTATAGTATGAATATCATTTTAAAAAGCACTTAGTATTATTTTCCTTTCCAATGATCTATTTTTCATTCAGGAAATTATTTTTACTGCATATCTACCTTATTTTTCACTAATTTCATTTCTGTCCTATTGGCAGATTTAGAGGTTGTTTTCATTTCCACCTTTTGAAATTTTAAAACTAAAGAATCTAATCTTGAACTGTTAGATTTTAAGAATTTAAAACACCCTAAATATCAGGGGGAAAAATTGACCTGAGTAAGTGTGGCGAAACAGGAAGAATAGAAAATTTTTCACTTTGCCACTAACAAGGATAACATTTTAATTGGATGATAATGTCTCAAAGGCAACATATTTTGAAAAATATTAATGTAGAATGTATTGTGAAGTTTAATAGAATATATTTTTATCGTTTTCTTTAAGCTAAAAAGAGCATTTGGATTAATTTAAAAAAATTATTTGCTCAAAGTAAAGACCGAATTTGACACTTAAAATAAGCAACAGTTTTATAGCTTCTGAATAAATTATAGTTTTTTTTCAAATCATTGGGGGGGGGGGGCAACTGCCCCCACTCCCTCTTAGCAACGTCACTAGTGGCATATGATTCGCAATTTTGACAACTACTGAAAAGACAGTATTTAGCAACAAAAACTAAAGATCAGTAAAAATTTATTTATTCATTTGTGGTTATTTATTCATTTGAAATCCTATCTGTAACAACAAAGAAAAAACTGAACATAATAGAAAAGAAAAAAAACACACAAACATACTTAAAAAATATAACATATAAATATAAGCATAAAACAGTATATAAACATACTTACAACCATACTTAATGAATCCTACAATTTTTTTCACTATATGACTATTAAGACCAATGAAAATTACTTGTTAGCATTTTTATACTATTGGCTACTATAGGGTATTTTGGGTCTTTTAAGAACTCAAAATATAATTTCCCTCAGAAGCAATTATTGGATTGTGAAAGAGTGTATAAAAACCTATGAAATGATGTATTTACTATCATCCTAGCTAAATTGTTTTTTCAGCTACAAACTCACCCATATCCCCCCCCCCTCCAGATTTCTTTATGTGCCCATTTGGAGCTATGTTGATTCTGGTTGAATCAAACTGCTGCCCCCTACTCTAAATCAAATAATCAGCAGTGTCAGGGCTCAAAACTCTGCTCTTCTTGATACAAGATTTCTGGTCTAATGTGCTAACCACTTGGCTAATCTAGTTGTTTGATATATACAAAACTTATAAAAATAATTAAATGCTTAGACATGCCATGGCTGTTTGGTAAATTTTGTAATAAAATAATGGATATAAATTCATATATATATATATATATATATATATATATATATATATATATATATATATATATATATATATATATATATATATATATATATATATATATATATATATATATATATATATATACTAACTGTTGGGGTGGCGCTTCGCGCCACCCCAACACCTAGTTGGTGGGGGCGCTTTGCGCCCCCCAAGCCCCCCCGCGCGCGTAAGTCGTTACGCGCCATTGTAGTTGTCTCCCTATGTCCAACCTGTAAATATAGATATATATATATATATATATATATATATATATATATATATATATATATATATATATATATGTTTTTAACTACGTAAAACTTGCGAATATACAACATTCTTTGCTGTCCAATTGTCTGTGCATATAAATAGATTGTCAGGTTTACCGACTCTTGAACATGCAACATATAATGGTCCATGGGAAAACAATCCGTATTCAGATCTATACCTCATGATTCTAATGATTGCTCTTGAGCTTTGTTGATGGTGATTGCTAATCGACGATTCCCTGTGTCGCCGTCGTCATTTATATATCCCCCTGTGCCCCCCGGCGTCCCCGTTGTATTTGTGTCCCCGGTGTCCCGGTCATCATTTGTGTCCCGGTGTCCCGGTCTGTATATACATTCGTTTTTGAATTGGTCTTTTTTTTAGGTTTTAGTTTTTTACCTTTTTTTAGTTTTTTTAGTTATACCTCATGATTCTAATGATTGCCTTTGAGCTTTGTTGATGGTGATTGCTAATCGAACATTCCCTGTGTCCCGGTTTGTATAGGCTATACATTCGTTTTTGAAATGGTATATGATGAAATAAATTTTTGTATTTTTCCCCTTCTTTTCTTTTTATTTTTTTTTTGTTTTTTACTTTTTTTTAGTTTTTTTAGTTTTTTTTCTTTTTTCTTTTTATTTTTTTTTATTTTTATTTTTTTTAGTTTTGTTTTTCTCCTTTATTTTTCATTTTTTTCCTTTTTTTATTTTTTTTTCTTTTTTAGTTTTTTTAGTTTTTTTTATTAGTTTTTAGTTTTTTTTTCTTTTTAGTTTTTTTTTAGTTTTTACCTTTTTTTAATTTTTTTTTAGCTTTTTTTTACTTATGTCCTGGTCGTCATTTATACTCCCTGTGTCCCGGTCGTCATTTGTGTCCCGGTGCTTTGTTGATGATGATTGCTAATCGAACATTCCTTGTGTCCCAGTCGCTTTCTCTTTGAGTGTCCCGCGTCATTTATATTCTCTATGTGCCGGTGTCCAGGTCGTCATTTGTGTCCCGATCTGTAATTTCGTCAGTCGAAAACATGACGTCAGTCAACACAGAAACATGACGTCACCTGATCCACAGACAGACAGACAGACAACTTATTTTTATATATATATATATATATATATATATATATATATATATATATATATATATATATATATATATATATATATATATATATATATATATATATATATATATATATATATATATATTTATATATGTATATATATATATATATCTATATACATATATATATATATATATATATATATATATATATATATATATATTTATATATGTATATATATATATATATCTATATACATATATATATATATATATATATATATATATATATATATATATATATATATATTTATATATATATATATATATATATATATATATATATATATATATATATATATATATATATATATATATATATATATATATATATATATATATATATATATATATATATATATATATATATATATATATATATATTATGTATAGCCCTATATACATATACACAATTCAGGGTACATTTCTGCACAGTAGGGGGGTAGGAATAAAATTCTTTTCAGAAACAAATTGAAATCATTTTTTGATTCTGAATAAAATTCTGGTTCCAAAGATATATCAGTGTCTCAGCTATTCAATTAATGTAGTTACTTAATCTGAAAACTTATTGTCTACTTTGTAATTATGCTGTATATTTCTAGGATAATAAACTACCCCAGAACCCGGGCCTCCACTTCTAGGGAGATTACCATGTTTTAGGGAGAAATCACTTCTTTTAGGGACATTTATTTTTTGGGAATAATGGGGTAAAGTAAGGATTTTAAGAACACAAAACAAAGTCTGTCGAAAAGTGGCTTCAGTTACCAATATTGAAAAATTGGATAGAGAAAAGAGTGTCAAACAAGTCAAAGAAAAATAATTATGTCCTGCATAGTAGGCTCAGTTTGAAGTATGAATACTGTGGGAAATCAGAGTTGACCAGGCATGCTCTGAACTAGCATCATATAAAAGCAAGCAATAAAATTGAGGGAAAGGTTGGCAGTGGCAGCATTGAAAAATTCTGACTGTGTGGGCAGTTATTCCAAAGAAATTGAATGCACATCTGCATATTTTTGGCAGAGCATAATATGCCATTAAGTATTGCATGCAGCTTAGTCCCTCTCGTAAGAAAAATGTTTCTAAAAGACCAGGCCCTAGCAGGCATCACTCTGGGTAAACAGAAAAATATAAACATTTTGCAACAAAATCTTCTTTGGTACCACACCACCAGTTGATTCTGTTCTTTAGAACTTTAGGGCTTCATTTGAGAGATGCCCAAGCTGAAGAACTGTCAGTTGATTATTATTGGATAAAGATATTTAGTCTGAAGACTTGTAGTGGCAAAATCAAGCACCCAGACTTATGGAAGTGCATATTGCTGATCTTCTGTTTACCTTTTAGCAATGTACCAGCTGAGCCTTTGTTTAGTCTCCTGAAATTAATCAAAACAGACATCCGAAAATAGAATTGAGAATATCACACTAGTTTCACTTATTCAAGTCAATTACTTGTTGAAAACAAAGATAAAACTTCATCAGCTGTCAGAATACAAAAAGCTGTTGCTGGCTTCAAGAAGCAGACAAACGCTTGTGCTGGAGATGGAACTTAATTAAAGTGTTTTATGTGTTCTTGGCAGTGCAAAAGATGTTATATATAGGGAATTTTAGGCACAATTGACATAAAATTCAGGAAAATTGAAATCAAAACGTGGAAGCACTGCCCAGCACCTGGTTAGTCGCTAACCTTAATGTCAATTTAGTGTGAAGTCACTTCTAAAGGAAATGTGCTAATGAAATAGATGTAGAATGTAGGTCCATTACCATTAGGTTCCTTATTTCATGATCCTTCCAAATATGGGGGCATCTCTGACAATACATCCAAACCTACCTGATGGTGGCAGATATAGTCCTAGGAATATGTAAGAATTAGAATAGGTAAAATGCTATTTTAGGGCCAGTTTGCTATCTTTGACAGTGGTTGAGTTAGTTGAATAAAAGTCCCAAGAAAGCATCCAGAGCCTTAATGATCTCTTGAGATGATGTTTTGAAGCCTCTTGATCCGCCAATTTTAGATAAAAATACTACTTTAAAAAAATACTTATAAATATATATAACGACAGAAGGAAGCAATACAATCCAATTAATAGAAATATACTGCATATTGTGATCTTGTGCTTAAAGCTTTGAAGCATGAATAGCAATGTGAAATCTATGCTCCTCTATGGAAGTGAATTCTAGAAATTAAACATCCTGCTGGATGTTTTCTAGCCTTTGAAAACACATGCTTGGAAGAATCCTGACCATATTGTGGCAGTTCATCAGTGAACTCATCAGCCATTGGCTGTTGACGTGCTGAAACAAAGGAGTTTTTTGTTCCTTTACCATATTCTTACTCCAAGGAGCCTTTCTGAAAAAGGAAAAACTTACTCAAGGAGCCTTTATAGGAGAGAAAAAACTAGCAAAATATGTCTTTTCATCACGGTGTTAAAAGAATTCTCCCTTTCCACATGTTTAAGAATCCTATTTATTTTCTAAAGTTTTTAATTTATAAAGGGTAGCTTCTTAACCTATGGTTATTTACATGGGTTAAACTTGCTTTATTTTGTATACCCCCAGCATTTTAAGTAGACTTTGCATATCATTTAAGCAGCTGTCTTGGAGTCAGTCTTAAAAAATACATAAACAACAGTTTTTATTAATCTTGTTTGGGTCAGTAATTTTTCTATTCTTCCAGAAATGTATTTTAATTCTTGAAAATGTAGGTCCTAAGAACACACCCTAGCTCTCAAATAGGATAAATTCTTCAAATCAGATTTTATATTCACTCTGATATTGAAATAGTGATCAATAAGGCTCTGCTACTGCGCCCAAACTCCTTAACATCAGTGACCATGTTCTCAATAACACAATGCTGGTGTAGCCATTTGCAATTCATTCTTCTTGAAATTTTCTTTTAGCTGTTGACTCTGCTGATGATGTAGCACCAGTCTTACCAGTCTTTGTGAACGCACAGCTGAACTGGAAACGTTGGTGTCCACTGCAGAAAGTTTCGGTTTTAAAGTGAACTGGCCTAAAAGCAAAATAATGCCTTTGGACAATGCACCATGCTTACCCATGACGTTTATAGAATTGTGTAGTTGGAATGTTGAGATAGTCAAGCAGTTCATCTTTCTTGGTTTAAGAGTCTCCTAAAATGGAAATGTAGATGTAGAGTTATTAGTAAGGGTTGAAAGGTGATTACAGTCTTCTAAGAACAATTTTATGAAAAGGAAGATCAATTGTCCCATCAAAGCACGAATCTACTCTGCTTTGGTAGCTAGTCTCATGCTTAACTTGTCAGTGGATTGTGACGATGTTTCCATTTCATTATTTTTTTTTATTAATTATCCCCACCAAAGCCAGTGATAATTTCTTCAAGACTGGAGTTAAATGGCTATAGGTTCCCAAGATACTAAAAAATGTTGTTTTTGAATATTTTAGTGCAAAATGAATATTTATTTAAAGAAGAAAAAAAATTCTTCCAAAGTAAATACTGTTTGATTTTGAAACAACCCAATATAACTACAGAAACAAAAATAACAAATATGTTTAAAATGAGGAAGATAACAAAATTATGATCACGTAATTTGAATTAGGTATAATCAATTTTGAACAACAAACAAATTTCTTGAGCCAAAAAATGTATTTTCAGTGTTTAGGTTATTATTCCCCCCTCCCTCCTCCTACCCTTATTAAAGTCTGTGGATGATTTTATTGTTTATATATCTTTGTGCATCATATCTAATTCGTTGTACCGGCACAACAACTGCCTGAGCTTCTTTTAGATATTTAGTCAATTGAATAGGATGAAGATCAATTAGCAAACTTAGCCAGATTTTTCTACCGCCAAAAATTTCACATAAGTAATGTTTGATTCTATTTTAAAAACAAAAAGGTAAAACAATAAAAGGGAATTAATACGAGACAGGGCCGTATCAAGGATTTTTTTCTGGGGGGCTATAAAAGGATGATTTTCGGGGGGGGACAGAAAACCCTAAAAAACATCAAAAATTTGATTATATGCACTTTTAAACCTCCCCTGAATACGGTCTTGATCTAAGACAGTGAAAGTTTTAGGAGGAGTGTACACAGCTCTGTCAATATCAGGCCACAGAACACTGCGATGACTTTGCAGTAATAGTCAAACTGCTCGTTGTGGTGAGCTATAGATAAGAAGTGACTCGTGCTAGTAGTAAGCAAATCTGAGCTAAAAGAGTTTATACCTGATGTTTTAAGAACAAATGCTCAAACACAAGAGGAATTCGAAAGGGCGGCTGAGAAGGGGTTGAGTGAAAAAGTGGGGGAATTGAGGAGGAGGCATCACACCAGTTTCTGTTCGTATTAAGTTTTATTGTAGCTCTTTACATTTGTAAACAAAATGCTTTTGTTTATTTGCTACTGTTTTTATTTAATAAATATCAACTTACCGTCTGTGCTTCCTCCAGTTCTTTGGTCCTTAAAGAAAATGAAACGCGTAAAGAAGCAATTTCTTCTTCCTTGGTAGAGAGATTCGTCCGTAAATTTAAAATTTTTGCTTTTTGTTCATCTATTCTTGCCTCAAGTTCACTAATTTCAGATCTGAATTTTTCCTTTAAATTCTTTAATGTCTGCTCATGTTGTGACTCCTGATGACTTCTCATTTTGCTCATCTCGTCAGCAAAGTTTTCTTGCATCATTTTAGCTTCTTTTTCTCCTTGCTGCAATTTTGAACTTAGATTGGAATTCAAAATTGTTAGATTTTGAACTTTTTGCTCGTAGCTTTCATTAAGCCTGTCTAACGCTTCTTCTTTTTCTCTTCGTAAGGTATCAGAAAGCGATTTGATTTGCATTTGATTTTTGCTTTCTGTCAGCTTAAGTTCGGAATCAGCTTCTTCAGCGAGGTATGCTTTTTCGCGGGAGAATTTTTCCTGGAGCTTTCTAATGTAATCTTCATGCTCCTGTTGAATTCTAGCAAGCTCTGAACTAGCTCTGTCCCGCTCTCTATTTAATTCTGCTTCAAGTCTCGTGTGTCGTTCCATGTATGACCTTTCTAAGTCATTAATTTCTCTTTCCAATTTTGTTTGAAAAGATTCGCGTTCTTTAGCACACGCTGCATCTTTTTCTGACTGAAAAAAAACTTTCAAACTAAAAAGGCAACTATTTTCTAAAAAAAAACGCATCACATAAATCCCTATTAATAAATAACCAAGAAATTAGAATAAAATCCAACATACATCTGGCGTTTCCCAGAATTTCAAAGCTTCAGAAGAAGACGCAAAAAGAGGCAAACTATATGGTAGTTACTGGACAGTATAAATATAAATAAGAGATTCAAGAGCATAACTGGCCATCTATTTAGAATTTGAGGAAAAGTATGAATAGATTGTGAAGAGGAGATTTTTCTGGGGAGGGAATACCTAGCCTCCTCTTTCTCCATATATTCCCATTTATTTATCAGTTGCTGCATCTTTTTCTGACTGAAACAAACTTTCAAATTAAAAAAGACAACTATTTTCTAAAAAAAAAACGCATCACATAAATCCCTATTAATAAATAACTAGGAAATTAGAATAAAATCCAACATAAATCTGACGTTTCCCAGAATTTCAAAGCTTCAGAAGAAGACGCAAAAAGAGGCAAACTATATGGTAGTTACTGGACAGTATAAATATAAATAAGAGATTCAAGAGCATAACTGGCCATCTATTTGGAATTTGAGGAAAAGTATGAATAGATTGTGAAGAGGAGATTTTTTGGGGGAGGGAATACCTAGCCTCCTCTTTCTCCATATATTCCCATTTGTTTATCAGTTGCTGCATCTTTTTCTGACTGAAAAAACTTTCAAATTAAAAAAGACAACTATTTTCTAAAAAAAAGACACACCGCATAAATCACTATTAGTAAATAAACTCAGAAATTTGAATAAAATCCAACATAAATCTGACGTTTCCCAGAATTTCAATGCTTCAGAAGAAGACGCAAAAAGAGGCAAACTATATGGTAGTTATTGGAGAGTATAAATATAAATAAGAGATTCAAGAGTAAAACTGGCCATTTATTTGGAATTTGAGGAAAAGTATGAATAGATTGTGAAGATGAGATTTTTCTGGGGAGGGAATACCTAGCCTCCTCTTTCTCCATATATTCCTATTTGTCTATCACGTGCTTCATCTTTCTCTGACAGAAGAAGAAGGTTAAATGCACTTCTTAAATAATAAATTAACAAAACCATGAGAATCAAATGCAACAGACTTCTGCCCTAATACAGAGAAAAGACTCATACAAGTTGATTCTAAGGTTTATGGTTTAGTGTAATGCTTTTTAAGACTTCTTACGAATAAGTTGGATTCAACGTATTCTGTGCGACAAAATAAAACTAAGAATTAAAAGGAAAAACATGAAATCGTATGCTTTTTACACCTTGAATAAGAAATTTCAGCGGGAGATTTAAAAGGTGCTTTCATGTCTATTATAAAGATGTAAAAAACGATATACAGAATTTTTAATTTGGTTCATAATATCCATATATGGATATTCTAATATCCATTATATCCATATGGTCATTTTCACATCAGCTGTTTTGTGAAGTAATTTCTGGCAGATCAGGAATTGGCCAACTGAATTTAAAAAGTTATAATTGTGAAGTGAAATTGACGACGAAGTTCAAGTAAAAGAAATCATACTGGAAATAAAGATAATAAAGGAAAAACATGCTAAATTGAATATTTATATTTTAAGTGACTTCTAGAAAAGATTATTCTTACAAAATAGATATCATCTGATTGTTTTCATTAAGTCTCACTAGAATTGGTGATTTTGTGCTATAATGCTATTGCTTCCTTCCCTAAAATCACTGCTAAAACAAGAATTAGAGAAGTAAGTTATAATAGAAAAAAAAAGACTTGAAAAAAATTCATTGCAGACATTATATTCTGTAAATTAAGGTAAATACTATCATTATATATGCTGTAGGCACTAAAAAACTGCGTCATTGACAGTAATTTTTTTTCCTTTTGCAGAGAAACTGCGAGTTTCACTATTTTTTTCTTTTTTTTCTTTTTTTATGTTTTCTTTGCATAGTCATGGACCCTATAAAGTTCAAAGCATTTTTGAACTTTTGAAACGAAAAACTCAAATTACATGATTCTTTCTCATATTTTTAGAAGCAGCTGTACTTTTTCTTTTGTTAATTGAAGATGAGAAAAGAATAATGAAAGCAACAGGGATAATAAGAAATCATTGAACAAATAAAACAGAAGGAAAAGAAAGAGGGAGAGAGAGGGAGAAAAAGTCAAATAGAAGATAATGTTTGAAGAACTTAGCTCGAATATTATAGGCAATTGTTCGCACTACTTCTATGTTCAGCGGCAGGTTAAATAAGTACCCCCACGAAATATATGAATTTTTATGATTGTTTAAAATTTTTTCATATTTTCCTCGGGATTCTTTGTTTCCATGCTCTTCAGAATTAACCCCTCTACCCTAAAAAACTTTCGCACGCGGCTATTCTAAAACCTTTTAAATTGATCATAGCTATACAATACGGATAAAAGTGAGGAAAAAAATAAAATATTAATGATACTATTTAACAAATGTGTCTTTAGCGCACTACTATTTGTTAAAACCAAGATGATTTAATGTTTTAATATTCCCCAAGTTCATCACAGAGCCATGTTCCTTACCTTAGAATACCGAAAGTTTTGAGCTTCACATTGTCGTTTTCTCATATGGAAACTTATCTGCTATAGCCATCACACTCAAGTTCTTGGTCTGACAGAACCGGTTTCTTTCTGTATTTGTACTTGGTTGAATACCGGTTGACTCTGGTGAATGTCGACATTCATCGGTAAATGTCCAAAATACCTTTCTTTCTCCTTGGATTTTTAGTCAGCATTGACAGTCTATTTTTTCAATTTAATGCAAGGTTTGTTGATGACAGGTTAGGGTAGAATAGAATAGGTTTGGTCAGTTTAGCTTAGTCTAGGCTTTTAACCGATTTCTGATTTAACCTGAACTAATCTAAACTAAGATAACCTAACTTTAACCTTTACCATCATAGCTTGTATAAGACTTAAAAAGCCAACTCGCAAAGCTAATTACAGCCTAGCAGAGAAAAAAGGAATTTCGAACATTCACCGGTGAATGTCGACATTAACCATATTTTGGACACTCACGTAACATATACTCTAAATGTAGGTATATTTTAATTAAATATTTCAGTTGGTATTTTGGTTAGGTTAGAAACTATTTAGGTACTTATGTATTATACAAGAAACACTAGAGAATTTGGATCGCGAACATGAGACATTACCCGCTTTCCACGGTCATAGTACCAGACAATTAGCTTCGGCTCACTGGGAAAATACATAGTAGCTATACTTTAATTAAATATTTAGTTGGTATTTTGGTTATATTAGGTTAGAATAAGTTTATTTAGGTTACGTATTTAATACATGCTATGCTTTACCCCCACCCCCTAATGTGCAAATATATACCCAAAATTTGTTTATAAACTGTTTCATTAGAATTAAACTAACTTCAGTTTTCGAGTGTGGCGGTTATAAGAGATTAGTATCCCCGAATGATCTAGGGAATCATGTTTTAACATGATTCCTTGTCGACATGATTCATGTTTTGACATGTTTGAAACACCATATATTTTCTCATGTTTTGAACTCCTCATTATATTTCATAAAATATTTGCTGATATTAATTGCACACTGAATATAAATGCCGTTACCTGGAATTGACACTTCATATTCTCAATCTGACTCAGATTATTCGATGTGAGAGTATCTTGAAGTCTCTGCAATTCAGCCCGATGGAGCGTTCGTATAGTGTCGAGTTCTTGTTTGTGCTGATCCATGAGTCTGTGAAGCTCTGGCTCAAGGCCACGGACTGTCATTTCCTGTTAATGGAAAGAAACTTCTAACTGACTTAACACTTGAATAAGAATAACTAGCCGTTGTATTTCGCGTCATTTCTAAGCCGGTTTATATAGCCTTACATTAAAATTTTATTTCGAAGACAAATTTAGAAAACCTAGATGATGGAGGGGAGCGTGAGTAGCAAGGCCATAGGCACTTTAAGACCACCCATAGCCACTACTCTTTTCTTCCTTAATGATTTAGGATTACGAACAAGTTTAACAGCGATTCCCTCAGGACATAGTGCAGGTGCATGTTTCTATACGTTTAAAAAAAAATTTCTTCAAGGTTTTTTCAAGACGTTTCGAGAAATTTCAAGACCTTTTTAAAGACATTTTGTTCAAGACGTTTTTCAAGATATTTTAAGACGTTTTTAAGATTTTTTTTCTACAAGATATTTTCACGATTTCTTTAGCTCTTACGTAATAGAGAGTTTTACCAGTGATAAGGATGGCGCATTGTAGCGTGACATGCTTGACTCAAGGGTGCCGTTGGGACCCCCCTGTTGTAACTGAGCGCAGCGAACGTGGGTGTTGCGTAATGACGGGGGGCATACGTGGATGTTACGTAATACTTTAAAAGATTTCTTTCTTTCAAGGGTGTTTTCTCAGGGAACCTTTATATTCTTATCATTTTGTCCTCAGTAGGATTCGAAAGGGCCATTTCCATCAATGGAACTGCACCCTAGAGAGCTATACCAGCAATCCGTTTCTAATATTTTTATTCAGCAAGTAGATTTTACGAAATAACCAATTGCACATGTGGAGTCCCGCTTACTATAATGATTAAGCTATTGATTACGTGTTTCCTATGACTGCAATAATTGAGATGCAAAGGGGAAAATCGATTACTTAGTTATATTTTATGTGCACCTGCTTGCTAAGTAAAGCTGTCGAAGGGTATTATAGACCCAGAAAAAGCGATTCTTCGCTTCTTAGTGATATGATCACTAAGCTCACTTGCTCGAAATATAGAAAAATGGGGGTACAAAACATGTAGCTTAATTCTATGTTTTGTTCATTTTTTCTTCGTATTATTTTCTCTCAATTTCCAGCCTGTGAGAATCAATGAATGTCCCACGCCCTAGTGTGCATTTCCAACGGGTTGAGGGGCTAGCGACCAAGCCCAGAAGGGGATGGCGAATTTCAGCGCCAGCGCATTTCTAGAAAGATTCAATTCTCTTTTTGAGGCAACCGGAAAAGGTAATACAAAGAAATGCTTATTTTATCCAGAAGTGAATTTACCAACACGGTAAATCGCGCTTCATCGATTTTCGACTAGTCATGATGGTTTAGAGGTGCTGAAGGACCAAGGGATTTACTATCGGGACCAAAAAATGGCAAACTGATTGAGCTGGCCTTAGGTTGATGATCATGGGTGACAAATGATAACCCGACATGGCCTTTACTCTACTGGCTCGCAAATCTCCCGATACTGAAACATGAACCAAGACGGAAGTGGGCAAAGCGGGAAGTTCCCCTTTTTATGGATCATTTTGATGGACTTTATCTTAAGGAGTGCAGGAAAGGCGATTCGAGACACAGAATAAAGTGGGGAGAAAAAACTCTCCTGTACTTATATCATGCTGATGGTTTAAGCATATTAGAAGAAAATTTGAGCAAAATGAATGAATTGTTAGAGGTTTTGCGAGTTCAGGGTGCTAGAATAGGTTTGAATATTAATGTTGAGAAATCTAAGTCGCTAAGGCTAGGAATAAGTAAAGATGAAAAGGTGAGGCTGGGTAACAAAAAGACTGATCAGGTGGACAGCTTCACTTACCTTGGTAGTATTATTAGTAAAGACGGTGGGAGCAGTGAAGATGTTAAAAGTAGAATAGCCAAGGCTCAGGGTGTTTTTTCACAGTTAAAAAACGTTTGGAAGAATAGGACGACAAGTCTGCAAACCAAGATTAGAATATTGGAAGTCACAGTGATAACAGTGGTCGAATATGGAGGGCTATAATGAAAAAAAGTGAGATGGCTAGGCCATGTTCTGCGGATAAAGGATGACAGATTGCCGAAGATTGTCCTTTTTGGCCAACCGTCTGGAGCTAAATGGAAAGCAGATCGTCCCCGTCTGGGGTGGGAGGATGTCATAAAAAATATTTAAAGGAAATGGGAACTTCCTTGAAGGGTTTAAAGAGAGAAGCCTTGAATAGGTTGGGTTGGAGGAGGAGCGTGTGTAACTGTGCTGGCCTCATGCGGTTTGGTGTTGTGGTGAGTTATTAGTAGTAGTATAACACGCGTAAAATCACACCTTTAATCCAAACAATCAAGACATCGCTCAAAATACCCTTACCTAATGTTTTACATGGTGACGCTTGAAAATTTGGCTCCGTTCTTCTGAAGACCTACCAAGAATTAGAAACTTACATTTTGACACTTATGGCACAGTCCTCCCTCAACCTACACAAAGAACCAATGACCCTTCTCCATAGCAGCTGAAACTCTATTGCATACATCTGTATACAACTTTTTCAAGCTTCAACTAAATAATCTACTCATATTAAGCGTTATAATAAATGCCTATGTTGCCGTTTGTTTCGTAGGACTACCCACACATTTAGAAACGAATATGCTGCTGCACGGCATTACTGCCTCTGAAACTGGGGTTTAATATGAATATAGTTTTTCGATAATTGTAAATCAATTGACTATCTCAGAATTTTTCCACAATAGCTTTTAGGCCTCCTTTTGGCTAGAATTGTTGTTTTGCAACACAAAATAACTGAAAACACCGCTTTGCGGGGGGATGACTTTTTGGCTGAAATAAACGTCTATGATTACTGTTATTTTGTCGGACTACCTGAACCTTTGGAAACCAATGCGCCACCGTATGTTATTACAGCTTCTGAAACACGACGCTCGATGTGCGTATAGTTTTTTGGTAATTCTAAATCAATTGACAATTTCAGAATTTTCAAACAATTGCTTTTTGGCATTCTTTTGGATAGAATTGTTGTTTTACACTGCGAAATGACTGGATACGGCGCTTTGCTGTGGGAGAGTCTTTTTGGTAAAAATAAATATCTATGTTAACCGTTATTTTGTAGTACTGCCTGCATCTTTAGAAACCAATGCACTTGTGTACATCATTAATACCTATGAAACAGGAGGCTGAGTATGCGTATAGTTTTAAGGTAATTCTAAATCAGTTGACCATCTCAGAATTTTCAAACAATAGGTTTTTGACATTCTTTTGGCTAGATTCGTCGTTTTTCACCATAAAATGCTTGAAAACGCCGCTTTGCTGTAGGACAGTCTTTTTGGCAAAAATAAATATCTATGTTAACCGTTATTTTGTAGTACTGCCTAAATCTTTAGAAACCAATGCACAACTGTTCGTCATTAATACCTATGAAACAGGAGGCTCAATATGCGTATAGTTTTACACTAATTCTAAATCAGTTGACTATCTCAGAATTTTCACACAATAGGTTTTTGACATAGATTTTGTCTAGATTCGTCGTTTTTTACCACAAAATGCTCGAAAACGCCACTTTGCTGTGGGACAGTCCTTGTGGCCAAAATAAATACCATTGTTAACCCTTTATTTTGTAGGATTACCTGCACCTTAAGAAACAAATGCACCACCGTACAGCATTACTGCCCCTCTGATACCCATCATTATTTCTAAGACATTATTTTTTTTTCAGTAAAGTGATATCTAATTCCACTTCCTTCGCTTTTGAACCCGGTTACAACGGTTCCATCCTTGATTCTACTGGCGCTCTACAGGCATTTGTAAGCCTATTTCACCGATTCCACTTTTCAATATGCCCGCTCCCATCCCAACTGCAAATCCGGCTCCGGTTGCATCAGTTTCAGATTTCCCACTTCTGCCCTCCAATCCCAGAACTTTGACCCCATCAATTCCACTCGAAGTTCCATCCATTGCAAGATTTGTTTTAAGTGGTATCCTTCGTGGTAAACTGTAGCTGACAAACGACACCCCTCTGATGCATATTATCACGCCTTAGGGT
Organism: Artemia franciscana; assembly: GCF_032884065.1. Classification (NCBI taxonomy): domain Eukaryota; kingdom Metazoa; phylum Arthropoda; class Branchiopoda; order Anostraca; family Artemiidae; genus Artemia; species Artemia franciscana. The sequence continues at coordinate 28,858,054 of NC_088876.1, read as the reverse complement.
TTTTAAACCCTTTTTCCTTTTTCCTTTTGACGATTGTTTTTTCTTGAAAAGCGGAAACTTGCCGTTTCATTACTACATGGTGAATTCTTCATACGAATTCTTCATACAAAATACTTCTTACAAAACAAAAATAATTCTTACAAAACCGAAAACACATCTTAAAAGAATACAAATTCTTACTACAAAACCAAAATACTAATTAAAAAAGAGCAAATACATCTTAAGAAATCAAAAATTCTTATTTCAAAACAAAAATCGTTCTTAAAAAACAAAAAACACTTCTTACAAAACAAAAAAAAAATTCTTACAAAACAAAAAATACATAAAAAAAATCAGAGATTCTTCTTACAAAACACAATTCTCTTTGTGATACTTGTATATTGAGTTTTCTCCTTTCAAGCTGTTTTTGTGCATGAAACTTATTGCATCTTAATTATTCTTTTTATGAAACTTGTACATTGATTTTCGTCCTTGTGAGACAGATTTTGCTCATGGAACTTGTTGCGACCTGGTTTTTGTTCTTAGAACTTTTCACGTGCTGATTTTTGTTCAGCAAACTTGTTCCATGTTGATTTTTCTCTTTTTGAAACTTGTAAATTGATTTTTCTCCTCGTAAAACGGATTTTGTTGAATTGCGTGCTGATTTTTGTTCGTACTACATTTTATTCTTGCTTATTTTTGTTCGTGAAACTTGTCGCATGTTGATTTTTCTCTTCCTGAAACTTAAACACTTATTTTATCCTCGTAAAACTATTTTTTTTTCATGGAACTTATTGTGTGCTGATTTTTTTTCAAGGAACATGCTACGCCCTGATTTTTGTTTGTGAAACATTCTGCACTTTGATTTTTTCTTTGTAAAAATTATAAACTGATTTTTCTCATCGTGAAACTGATTTTGTTCATGGAACTCGTTGTGTGCTGATTTTCTTCTTCGCGGAACTTGCTGCGTCCTGTTTTTCATTCTGGAAACTTATTGCACGTTGGTTTTTTCTCTTCGTGAAACCTAGGAATTGATTTTGTCCTCGTAAAACTGACTTTGTTCATGGAACTTGTTGTGTGTTGATTTTGTTCATGGAAGTTGCTGCGTCCTGAGTTTTGTTGCTGAAACTTGTTGCACGTTGATTTATCTCTTCTTGAAACTTGTACATTGATTTTTCTCCTCGTGAAACCGATTTTGTTCGTGGAACTTGTTGTGTGCTGATTTTTGTTCGTGGTACTTGCCGAGGTCTTATTTTTGCTCTTGAATCTTGTTGCATATTGATTTTTCTCTTCATGAAACTTGTACATTGATTTTTCTCCTCATTAAACTGATTTTATTCAAGGAACTTGTTGCGTGCTGATTTTTGTTCGTGAAACCTGTTGCTTTCTGGCTTTTGTTCGTGGAATTTGTTGTTGTGATTTTGTTGTGAAACTTTTTTTTTTCATTAACCTTGTTGCGTGCTGATTTTTGTTCGTGCAACTTGTTGCATGCTGATTTTTCTCTTCGTGACTGTAAATTGATTTTTTCTCCTCGTGAAACTGATTTTGTTCATGAAAATTGTTTCTTGCGGATTTTTGTTCTTGAAACTTGCTGCCTGCTGATTTTTAATCGTGAAACTTGTTGTATGTTGATTTTTCTCTTCGTGAAACTTGTACATTGATTTTTATCCTCGTGAAGCTGATCTTTGTTCATGGAGCTTGTTGCATGCTGATTTTGATTGTGCAACTTGTTGGGTGTTCAACTTTGTTTGTGACATTTGTTGCATATGATTTTTCTCTTTGTGAAACTCTTCGTGAAACCGAGTAAAACTTTTGTCCTCATGAAACTGATTTTGTTCATGGAACTTGTAGTAGGTTAGGTTAGGTTTGTGGTACCATACCGAGTGTTCTGGAACCTACTTCTAACATACACTTGGTAGGCTAGCTTAATTTAAGTTAAGATGATGTGTCATTTGAGCAACTTAAACAAACCTAACATGGGTGAGTTAGGTATAGGCTCTGCCACGCTTGCCCACAACTCTAACCTACTACAAGTTTTATGAAAAAATCAGTTCCATGAGGACCAAAATCAATGAACAAGTTTCACGAACAAAAATCAATGTCACGAGGAGAAAAATCAATGTAAAAGTCTCACGAAGAGAAAATCAACATGCAACAAGTTTAACAAACAAAACAAGCACGCAGCAAGTTCTACGAAAGAAAAATTATTAAGCAAGAAGTTTAATGAACAAAAACAGTTTCACAAGGAGAAAAAACCAATGTACAACTCTCACGAAAAACTAAATAAATATGCAAAAAGTTTTGCGAAGAAAAAATCAGCGCACAGCAAGTTTCACTAATAAAAAATTAGCACGTAGAGAGTTCCAGGAACAAAATATGTTTCACGAGGAGAAAAATAAACGTACAACAAGTATCACGAACGAAAATCAGGACGTAGCAAGCTCCACGAACAAAAATCAGCATGCAATAGGTTCCATGAACAAAATCAGTTTCATAGTGAGAAAAATCAAGGTTCAAGTTTCGTGAAGAGAAAAATCAACAAGCAAGAACTGTCACGAACAAAAGTTAAAACAACAAGTTCTACGCAAACACACACTTAAACACACAGCCACAGAGAGAGAGAGAAGAGACAAAAACACACAAGAACACAGAGTTAAACACACAAATACACACAGATATACACAGAGACAGGCAAACACACAGTCAAACACACACGCAAGGTGAGAGAGAGAGGGAGACAAAAAACTACATGCATAGGCAAACAAAGCGACACCCAAACATACAAAGATAGATACAGAGACAGGTAAACATAGATTCAAACACACTCGCACGGTAAGAGAGAGACAAAAAACACACATACATAAACACACAATCAGAAACACAAACACACAAAGATAAACACAGAGACAGGCAAGAACACAGTCGTCAACACAGGCACAATGAGAGAGCAACAAAAAAACACATACAAACAAATAGAATCAGACACACAAACCGACAAACTTTGACACAGAGACAGGTAAGCACACACTCATACACATAAGCACAGTGATAGAAGACAAAAATACGCATATAAGCACACAGAGTCAGACACACAAACACATAAAGATAAACTTAGAGACAAGAAAACACATAATCAAACACACAGGAATTTTGAGTGTCTGACTCTGTGTGTTTGTGCTTGTTTTTTGTCTCTTTCTCACCATACATATCTCTCTCTAATCTCCCTCATCTGACGCTATGTATTTGTATGTGTTTTTGTCACTCTCTTATCGTGCCTGTGTGTTTGACTTTGTGTTTGCCTGTCTCTGTGTCTATCTCTGTGTGTTGGTGCGTCTGACTTCATGTGTTTATTTTTGTGTTTTTGTCTCTCTCTCATTATGCATGTGTGTTTGACAGTGTGTTTGCCTGTCACTATGTCTATCTTTGTGTGTTTGACTCTGTGTGTGTATGTTTTTTGTCTCCCTCAGTGTGACTATATGTTGGATTGTGTATTTGCCTGCCTCTGTGCATATCTCTGTGCGTTTGTGTGTCTGACTCTGTGTGTTTTCATGTGTTTTTTATCTTTCTCTCTCACCGTGCCTTTGTGTTTGACTGTCTCTGTGTCTATCTTTACGTATTTCTGTGTTTGACTGTTTTTTGTGTGTCTCACTCTGTGTGTTTGTGTGTTGTTTGTCTCACTCTCGTTGCGCCAGTATGTTTGATTGTGTATATGCCTGTCTCTGTGTTAATCTTTGTGTGTTTGTGTGTCTGACTGTGTGTGTTTTTCTGTATCTTTTTTTCTCTCTCTGTCAACTTGCGTGTGATTGACTGTCTCTGTGTCTGTCTTTGTATCTTTTTGTTTTTGACTGTGTGTTGTGTGTGTAACTTTGTGTGTTCGTATGTGTTTTTTGTCACTCTCCCATTCTGCCTTTGTGTATGACTTTGTGTTTGCCTGTCGCTGTGCCTATCGTTATCGTTTTGTATGTCTAAATCTGTATGTTTGTGTATGTATGTGTTATTTGTCTCTCTCTCTCTCTCTCTCTCATCGTTCCTATGTGTTTGATTGTGTATATGCCTTTCTCTGTGTTAATCTTTTTGCGTTTGTGTGTCCAAATTTGTGTGTTTGTCTGTTTTTTTGTATATATATCGCCGTTCCTGAGTGTTTGACTGTCTCTGTGTCTATCTTTGTGTCTATTTGTGTTTGACTTGGTGTTTTTGTGTAAGTTTTTTGTCTCCCTATATATGATTCTGTGTGTCTAAGTGTATATGCTTGTCTCTATGGTTGTTCTTGTATATTTGATGGTGTCTGACTCTGTGTTTGTGCGTGTTTTTCCTCTCGCTCACCTTGGGTGTGTGTTTGACTGTGTGTTTGCCTGTCCCTGTGTCTATCTTCGTGTGTTTGTGCGTCTGACTTTGTGTGTGTTTTGTAGTGCGAAAGAACAATTCTAGCCAAAAAGGGCTAAAGTATTATTATTTGAAAATTCTGAGATGGTTAGTTGGTTTAGAAATATCAAAAATCAATACGCATTTCGTGTCTCGGGTTTCAGAGACAGCAGTGCTAATGCTTTACGGTAGGGCATTCGTTTTTAAAAGGTGTAGGTAGTCCTATAAAGTAAACGGTTAAAATAGAAACTCATCTTAGCCAAAAAAGACTGTCCCGCCGCAGTGTGATGTTTTCAGCTATTTTTATCTTCAAAACAACAATTTTAGTGGAAAAAGATAGTAAACCGATTTAGAATTATCGAAAACCTGTACGCATATTGAGCGTCGAGTATCAGACGCTGTATTGCCACACGGTAGCAGATTTGCTTTTCAAAGGTGCAGGTGGTCCTACAAAAATAAATGGCTAACATAGACATTTATTGTATTCAAAAAGATTGCCCCACAGCAATTTTGTGTTTTCAGCCATTTTGGTGTACAAAACAACAATTCTAGTCAAAAAAGGCCAAAAAGGTGATGCGGGAAAATTTTGAAACTGTCAATTGATTTAGATGTCAAAAATCCATCCGCATATTTAGAATCGAATTTCAGAGGCAGTAATTCCATACGGTATTGCATTCGTCTTTAAAATCTGCTGCAAGTTCTACACCATAAACGGCTGAAATAGACCTTCATTTTAGCCAAAGAAGACTGTCACACAGGAAAGTGGTGTTTTTGGGCATTTTGTGGTGTAAAACAACAGTTCTAGCAAAAAGAAGGCCAAATAACTGTAGTAGGAAAATTCTGAGCTACTTAATGGATTTGGGAATTTAGAAAATCTGTATGCATTTTGGATCTCGAGATTCAGAGGCAGTAATGCCCCACAGTAGCGCATTCGTTTTTACAAGGTTCAGTTTGTCCTACCAAATATTGATTAACACAGACATTCATTGTAGTCAAAAAGAGTCTCTCAATGCAAAGTGGTGTTTTCAGATAGTTATTTGATTTAGAAATATTGAAAACCTACATGGATATTTAGTCTTGATTTTCAGAGATAGTAATGCTGTACAACGGGGCATTCGTTTCTAAAAAGTGCAGGTAGTTCTACAAAATAGAGAAAATTCTGAGATAGCTAACTGATTTAGAATTGTCGGAAATTTATGCTTATATTGAGGATCAAGTTTTACATGCAGTAATGCCGTACGGTAGCGCCTTCGCTTTTAGAGGGCGCAATTAGTTCTTCGAAATAAACGCCTAACATAGATATTGATCTTAGCAAAAAAAAGAGTGTCGCACAGCAATCTGGTGTTTTCATTTATTTTGCTGTGCAATATAACAGTCGAAAAATATTGTTAGAAAATTCTGGGATAGTCAATTAATTTAGAATTACCAAAATCTATACGCATTTTGAGCCTCAACTTTCAGAGGTAGTAACACCGTATAGTAGCTCATTCGTTTTTAAAAGTTGCAGCTAGTCGTACAAAATAAACGGCTAAGACAGAAATTTGTTTTAGCCGAAAAGACTGTACCACAGCAAAGTAGTGTTTTCGGTGCTAAACAATAATTTTAGTCACAAAAGGCCAAAAAGCTAATGTGTGAAAATACTGAGTTAGTTAATTGATTTAGAAACATCAAAAATCTATACGTATATTGGGCCTCGAGCTTCAGAGTTAGTAATACCGTACGGTAGCGCATTCGTTTTTATAAGGTGTAGTTAGTTCTACAAAATATTGAATAACATAGACATTTATTTTAGCAAAAACGGGTCCTAAGGCAAATTGGTGTTTTTGGGCATTTTATGGAGCAAAACGAAAATTCTAGCCAAAAGAAGGCTAAAATGCTATCGTGTGAAATTTATGAGATGTACCAAAACTCAATACGCAGATTGAGCCTCGATTCTCAGAGACGGTAATGCTGTACGATGGGGCAATCATTTTTAAAAGGTGCAGGTAGTCTTACAAAATAAACAGCTATCATAGACATTTATTTTAGCCAAAAAGATTGTTCCATAGAAAAGCGATGTTTCACCCGTTTTGTGGCGCGAAACAACAATTCTAACCAAAAAAAGGCTAAACTGCTATTATGTGAAAATTCTGAAACAGTAAAATGATTTAGAATTATTGAAAAACTGTACGCATATTGAGCCTCCAGTTTCAGAAGCAGCAATACCGTACGGTAGCACATTTGTTTTAAAAAGGTGCAGTTAGTCCTACAAAAAAAAAAACGGTTAACATAGATTTATTTTGTTTAAAAATACTGTCCCGCAGCAAAGCAATTCTGGTATCCAAAACATTATTTCTAGCCAAATGAAGGCTAAAATGCTATTTTGTGAAAAAATCTGATATATTGAATTGATTTAAAATTATCAAAAATCTACACGAATATTGAGCATCGAGTTGGAGAAGCAGTAATGCCGTACGGTAGCGTATTCGTTTTTAAAAGTTGTAGGTACTCCTACAAAATAAACAGTTAACATAGAAATTTATTTTAGTGAAGTGACTGTCCCACAGCAAAGTAGGATTTTCAGCCATTTTGTTGTGTAAAATAGTCCTTGGCAAATAACATCGAAAAGGCTATTGCGTGAAAATTCTGAGATGGTTAATCAATTTAGAATTATCGAAAATCTATATGCATATTGAGCTTCCTGCTTAAGAGGAAGAAATGCCCTACGGTATCGCATTCGTTTTTAAAAGGTGCAGGTAGTCAAATATGATAATGGTTAGCATGGACATTTATCATAGCCAAAAAGACAGCAGAGTGGTGTTTTCAGCCATTTTGCGACTAATTAAGGAGCATAGTAAGTAGACCTACGAACAATAAGGCCTCAGGTGTATGCGGCATAAGTTCAGAGTTGCTGAAATTTGCGGCACCAGCCTTGCTCCTTTTTATCCTGACCCTCTTTTCTGTTATGTGGGAAACAGAGGTCATTTCGGAAGACTGGCAAAGAGGGATCATCATCCCCTTATGGAAGAGGAAAGGTAGGCAAAGTGACTGTGCAAATTACAGGAAAATAACTTTTCTCTCAGTACCTGGCAAACTGCTTCTAGATGGCTGCCAAAGCATTATCCTCCGAATACGAAGACAAGAACAAGCCAGTTTTATGTAAGAGTGATCGACAATAGAGCAAATATTCACAGTCCGGCAAGTAGTCAAGAAAACCAGAGAGTTTTGACAGAAAGAATTCATAACTTTTGTCGACTTCCAAGTTGATTTCGTTTCAGTCGACTGGGATGCCCTACGGATCATCTTGGCCAAAAAAAGTCAATTGGCCTGCCAGATAAATACCGAAGACTCTTCGAAGCACCCTATCACGAAACATAAAGCTGCGTCCAAGTAAACAGCCGATAAAGCCCGTTCTTCCGAATTTATACAGAGATTTGGCAAGCTTGTGCCGTTGCGTCCGAGCTGTTCAATGTCATCATAGATCACATCATGGCGGAGTTATCCTCAAGGCTTGGATTTGGACTTACATTTAGCGGTAGCATCATCTCAAACGCTTACTTTACCGACGACCTGGTGCTCATGGTGGAATCCATGGATCAACTGGTGGAACCACTTCATATCCTACAAGAAAGAACCTGTGAAAGTAGGACTACAGGTCAATTGGGAATAACCAAAATAATGGTCACTAATCCATCCTCTAGTATCGCCCATCCTCCTGTGGCCCTGGACCAAAAAACCATTGTCGACGTGGTTCAGCAGGTCATGGACTTGGGATCTGTCATTCCTATCAACGACTCCTTCTCCCTGAACTACAAGCAAGAATAGCCAAGGCATCTGCTGCCATGGGGAGGATAAATCGTCACGTACGGTGGAAACAAAGTATTAGTCGAAACACAAAGCTGCATATCTTCAACGCCCAAGGCAGATCTGTAATCCCTTATGGAACAGAAACCTGGCCGGTCTCAATCACATCTCTCAAGACCATAGACGTGTTCCAGACGAAAAACCTTAGGAGGATAAAGGGGCCTCAGATGGTTCGACCTCGTCAGCAGCGAGAAGTGACTACAAAAAACGCAGTAGACGTTGTTTTCCACCCAAATTGCGGAGCGCACTCTACGATGGTACGGTCGTCTCCTTGGAATCCCATCACACCTATCCGTCAAAATTGTGCTTGAACTTCACCCCGCAGAGGCTGGCTAGAAACAACCACGTGAAAGTTGGATACACCGATGCTCCGATAGTCTTTTAAAATACTTGAAGCTGGCAAACATCGATATCCAATACGCACCAGCGTTAGCTGCTGATCGCACCAGTTTGAGGAAACTGATATCACTCTCTACTCTGAACCACACCCGGGAGGAGATATCCGATAGTCTTTGAAAATACTTGAAACTGGCAAACATCGATATCCAGTACGCACCAGCGTCAGCTGCTGATCGCACCAGTTGGAGGAAGCTGATATCACTCTCTACTCTGAACCACGCCCGGCAGGAGATATCCGATAGTCTTTTAAAATACTTGAAGCTGGCAAACATCGATATCCAATACGCACCAGCGTTAGCTGCTGATTGCACCAGTTGGAGGAAGCTGATATCACTCTCTACTCTGAACCACGCCCGGCAGGAGATATCCGATAGTCTTTTAAAATACTTGAAGCTGGCAAACATCGATATCCAATACGCACCAGTGTTAGCTGCTGATCGCACCAGTTGGAGGAAGCTGATATCACTCTCTACTCTGAACCACGCCCGGCAGGAGATATCCGATAGTCTTTTAAAATACTTGAAGCTGGGAAACATCGATATCCAATACGCACCAGCGTTGGCTGCTGGTCGCACCAGTTGTAGGAAGCTGATATCACTTCCTACTCTGAACCACGCCCGGCAGGAGATATAAGTCTAAGTAATTCAAAGGAAATGTTACTTGTCTTGGCATTGCTGAGAGAATAGTATGATGAGTATATATTATTTTTGTAATGCTAAAAGGAATTATTGAAAGGCACTCAGCCCTTCTTCTACTCCCTTATCCCCCTTAGTTATTCAATAAAAATTGTTAAATAGGTATTTTGTTCAAGATAGTTGAAATATCCAATGATTATGTCTTGAGCTTCAAAACAAAGTTTAGGAGCTCCAAAATGGCCTGTTTGGCAAGTGTTCAGCAGGTCAGATAGAGAAAGGGCTGGAAACTCAGCACCATCCTTTACCAAAACTGATTCTCTAGCACAATTATGGAACTACTTTCCGCTTTCAAAAAAAAAAAAATGATAAGAACAGCTTATAAAATAGGAATAGCTTTTCTGAAAGCACTTCTTAGAGAGGAGGCTAAAAACTTCTCATCATTCCTTCCCAAAATCCATGTCCTAGTGGTCCCATGGAAATTCAGCTATAAAAAAGTTACCTTATTTTGTGAGTGATTTATTTGAAACTACAAAGTCAGAAACAGTTTTACAAACAAAGCATTCTAAGCAAAATGAACAGGAATTAGTTTAAATTACTTATACAGCATTTATACAAAAACTTTAACGAAATTAAGATATAAAATCATCATTATAAATAAATTGAGCAATGAATGAATGATTGAAAGATTTATTCAAAGCTTTAAAGTCACGACTTAAATATTTTATTGCCCTTACAAAAGAAATTTAGTACTATAAAAATTAAGAAAATAATCTCTCTTGTCAGAAATATTACCTTATATTTAATTAATTTATCAACTAATAAGTACATAATATTATCTAATAGTTCAAGATAACCTTATAGTTTAGTTATTAACTAAAATATTACCTTAATGTGATTAGTTTTTTCTGACAGCCATCTTGACCTTTGCTGACGTTGAGCGGCCGTAAAAGATGCCCTAATTCTTTTGATCTCAGCTAAATGTCTTTCCTCAGTTGTTTTCCGGTTTTCCTCATATTTCTTCTTTGTGCTTTCAAGCTCTCGCGACAATGTCGATATTTTAATTTGTTGTTCCTGTTTCTCAGTTTGGAGCTGACGAAGATAGAGGGAAAAAAGGGAATTTAATATTAGTGAAACAGATACATTAGTAAGCTATTGAAATCAAGGATATTATCTTTTATTTTATTTTCGGGCAAAACTTCGGAAGGGGTTCACTGGATCGGAAACTGAAGATTCTATTGCCTCTTTTAAGAATCAAAAGTGATTTAAGGAACACCAGCCTCCCTCCTAAACTATATTCATCCTAGAGACATTTGATTAACCTTTTGAGATGACCATTTCGTTTAAAGTAGTTGAAAAGTCAATAACTATGCCTCTGAGAGTGGTATCCCCCCTCCCGTAACCCTTGAGGTAAGGATTCCAAATTACGCGTGTTGCCATTTGTTTATATTTAGGTTTTTTCATTGGGAAATGTGGCAAGTTCGATTCTACATTTACAAAAAGCGCAAGAACATTAAAGTATAACTTTCAGGGAACGTTGGGGCAATGCTGAACTAAATCAAATACAGCATATGCAAGCAGGTTCTCAAAAAAAACGTATCATCAATATCTCAGGACTACTACTGCTACCATTTTCGACTTAAGTAGACAAAAATTGAAACTGCTTAAGACTATGATTACTTCCAATTGTGACTGCGACTACTTGCGGTTATGAATTTTGACTATTTACGACTGTGACTACTTGAGACTGTGACTGTCACTACTTGGGAGCGCGACCCAAAATACTTGTGACAGTGGCTACTTATGAATGTGAATACTTACAACTGTGACTACTTGTGTTTGTAACTACCCGTTTCTACGACTGTTGCGACCGCAAACATTTTCCAATGGGCTTGTAACTACTTGTGACCGTTACAAATTGCAAATATGACATGTGACTGTTGCTACTTTCGACCACTATGACTACTGCTACTACTACTACTGCGACTGCAATCAAAAACGTGATTTTGCTATGATTTGCTATGATGTGATTTGTGATATTGCTAATATTGCTACTATTAAGACAACTATTGAACTAAATCAAAGGACATTATATCCAACCAAGGTAGTCAAAAGGCTTATTAATTATAAAATTTTAGGACTTATTCAAAAACAAAAGTAAATCATGATAGTTTAACTAAACCGGAAGAAAATGTTAGTCAAATGAACCCATCTGCAATATCTTGTAAAAGCTTATAGTAACCAGCAAAAACTTTTAGTTGAAGGGAATGTTGAATTAAATAGAGACGCTTTGCTCATTCAAGGTTAGGAAAAGTTATATCTGTGATATCTCAGAAACGGCTTAAGGAATTAGATAACTTCGAAGACCACACTGCCTTTCCATGACGAAAGTAAAACAGTTCAAGATAGGGATGATACCTTTTTATTACAGTGAATAGATATAAAATTATTTAACTGGATATTTCGAACACATATACAGTGTTCATCATAACATGAACAGCACAATTGCTAATGATAAGCACTGTATATGTGTTCGAAATATCCAGTTAAATAATTTTATATCTATTCACTGTCAAAAAAGGTATCATCCCTATTTTGAACTGTTTTACTTTCTTAAGGAATTAAGTTGAAACCCCTAGAGTATGTTGAGGAGCATAATTGCCTCAGACCTTAGTTCCTTCTGTGTCTTCAGAGGCACCCAGGACATCTACAAAAAGTCTCCAGTAATCTTGGAGGTGTACTGCAGCTAGTATGTCTTCCCATTCGGGCTGTAGGGACGCATGTACATTTGACAAGTCTATTCGGTGTGAACGTCTTTTGATGTTTCTAGGACGGCCTTGTTTACTTGGTCTTTCCGGTTGTCACAAAAGGATTGATTTTAGCAAGCGATTACTGCCCATCCTGATGACATGCCTAAGATAACGCCACCTATGTTGATGGATAACTTCTGTTATCAAAGGTAGCTGGACCTGTTGTGTGATGATGTCATTTCTTATCCTCTGGGTTTAGTTTATATTTAGAATTTTTCTAAGGCAAGTGCTATCAAATGGTTGAATTCTTGTCTCATCTTGCTGATTAAGGTGCCAGATCTCAGATCCATAAATCAGTATTGACAGAACCTTGCTTTGGAACTGTCGTAGCTTTAGCCTCATAGAGCATTTTTGAGATTTCAAAACTCATCTGAGATGGTTAAATGCCTCGTGTGCTTGTCCCAACCTAAGTTGGAATTCTCTCGCGTTTGAGCCAGTGTTTTCGACTGTATTTCTTAGGTATCTGAACTCAACCACTTGCTCTCTTCGGTCACATCCACACCTAATATCAAGAAGATATCCACTCGTAGCCATGCTTTTTGTTTTATCTGTTATGATTTTTGTCCAAATTGTTCCGATGCATCTTTAGCGCTATTTATGAAGGCTGGTGTCTCAGTTTTTAAGTTTCAAGAAGGCTTATGTCGTCAGAAGAATTGAGGTCTCCAAGTCTGCCCGGCTTACCAATATCAATCCCATATCCCTCGCATTTACTTAAGATGTAGTCAACAACAAGGATGAGCAATAGAAGGAGGGATATAACACATCCCTGCTTCACTTCTGTTATTTGTTTAAAATATTTTGTATTCCCTTGTCTAGTTTGTGCGCAGCATTCTGCATCTTTGCAGAAAGCGATGATAGGTTTTTTTTTTCCGATATGCAGCAATGTGAGGGTATTTTCCAGAGTGTTGCTCTATCTACTGAGATAAAAGCTTTCTAAAAATCAATGAGCACAAGGTGTAATTTCCTTCTCACCTCATTGGTTTCATCCAACAGCGTTTTGAGGACAAATTTTCAAAGTTTACAAACTTAAATTTTTTGTAAATAATGTATAAAGTATATTTTCTATAAATTGTCTACAGAAAACTATTATTTTTTCCGTAAATAATCTTTATTGTAAATTTTCTATACATAATATTGAATCCATCAGAATGGAAATGATTTACTCATCACGCGAAAGTCACCAAAGGAAGACATAGTTCGGGAGACATGACTTACGATGACAGTTTGCTATTTCAAGCACTACACATGCGTTATTTCATTACGATTTCACATAACCTAACTCCATAACTAAGCAAAATTGGCTTCTTTCTCAAAAATATTTCATCGTTATCATCACCGTTATCATCTTATCGTTATACTTATTAAAAGGAAAGCCAACAAAAGGTAGAAGCTTATGTTAAAAGAATATGTAGTATTTCAATAAAAAATATACCTGATCTATAGTAGCCTGAAGTCTTGCATTTGCGGCTTCATATTGGGTTTTCTGTGTAGCAAGACGTGTTCGAAGTTCTTTCTCGGCATTTTTGGAAGCACGAGTAGCTAATTCCCGCTCTTGAGAAAGTTCTTTGGTTAGAATAGAAAGTCTTCGATCTTTTTCTTGCATCAAAACCTATTGCAGTTAAGAGAAGGAATATTATACACTTATTTTAATTTATATATTCCATATTATCTATGGTTTATTCAGTGTAGTTTTGCTTATTCAGTATGGATTCAGTTTATTTTTGGGTTATACTATGTTCTTTGTTCTCCTTTGCGTCCAATTTGGGAAGCTAAAAGAATTACATTAGAAAGGTGTGGAAAAACAAAATATTCTTAAACCTAGATATGAATAAGAGTGGTTGGCGAGCTAGGTTTGGAATCTTTCGCCAGAGGAATGGAGTTCTGATTCCTGGTGTGGTCGGTTATTTTGTTGGGGGAGGGGTCAGTTGTTACACTCTGTAAGCTGAGCCAAAGCCAACCCAGCTCTTAATGGGTACCTGGAGAAATCTGGGGAAGGTAAACAGGAAGGGTGTTCAAAAGCACAGAATGGCTGGCTTCATACCCTCCATTGCACTTCCTGACTGAAGAGCCTTGAAAAGGAGATCAGCACCACCAGTTTTGTTTTTAAGGGTCTAGTGCCGTATCCTTTTCCTTGTTTTAAATTTCTTTTAAAACAAATAATTTTATTCTCTACGACCCCCTCTTCATAAGGCTCTTGGTTCTATGCTCCATAACTAAAAACTGGGAATGCTTCTTGATTACACTGAGTCAAGCAATTTCGTATACCTTGAAATTGTTCTATTAAAATTCACGTTGGCCACTATTTCTTAGAGCTAGAATTATAAAAAAAAAAAAAAAAATATGTGACCCCAAGGTCGTATCCAAGGGTTGGAGTGTTTTACTCTTAAATTGTTTTTAATTGTCTCGCACCAAACCCACACGAATAGATTCTACTGTGATAGACCAGCTAATTAGCTAAAACAAGGTTCTGAATGTGTTCATTTTCAGCCTCATGTCTAAGGATATTTATTGCTATCAGTAGAGAATAAAACCAAATGAAAGTATTAAAACTTCCAATTAAATAAAAAACTCTAAAAAAAATTCTTCGCTGAAGATGGCTGTTGAATATTCACAACCGAAATATTCACTTAAGTTTATTTCTAGTCAATTTCTTTACACAAAAACCATTCTGCAAAACTTCCTGTCTAGTATGCAAAATTCTTATGCAAGAAAGTGGAATCTATGAATAACTCAAAGGGAATAAGATGGAATTTCTATCTAAGCGCAGTCTAGATAGGAAATTTGAACGTCAATTTGAAAATACATTCTGAACTATGGATGATATTTATAACAACCTAATCTAAGAAAAATTGATATGTTTGCTCTAAAAAGAATAAAAATAAGTATATCGACCTTTAGTGTGGGATTTAGTACATTTGCCAATTGATTGTTACTAAATGGAATGTATTTATATTTAAATACAAAAGCAATACAAGACATGGGTTATAAATTATTAAAAGAGACAAAATATAAATAAGATACTAGTATAACTCAAGTTAGAATCACCATTACAAAAAAAAAATACGACTTCAGAAAGAAATTACCTTTAATCATTTCTGAGGAAATGCTCCTACATTGCCTCACTCTGAAGTCTGAAGACTTCAGAAAGAAATTACGTCTAACCATTTCTGAGGAAATGTCCCTCGAATACGGAATCACAAAAAATTACCGGTATTATTGATATCATGGCGTAACTAAATATATAATCACCATTACCAAAAAGAAAATACGACTTCAGAAAGCAATTAGCTTCAACCATTTCTGAGGAAATGTCCCTATACCACATACGGAGTCGCAAAAAACGCACCAGCATTATTGATATCAATGTGGCAGTTACTCCCCACGGTTTCTATCATCTATTCCCTCCCGTAAAGATAGATCTTAAAGGAATAAACTGAGAAGAGTTTTCTAACCCTTCTGAATTATCCTGGCGGCCAAACATTTGGACTATTTTATACCCTAAACTCCCTCGGATGCTTTCTTTTTGGCACAAGTGGCAAAAAGCTACCATTAGGGGCCAGAGCAAACACTCAAAACAAATCTGTAGTAGACAGGTGATATTTATCCCAAGTTCAGACGCAATAGATTTTAACAAAATCCCTTAAGGATTTTCTTGCTATTTATCATTTTTTTCAATATATCTTATAAGGTAGTTGAGACAACTTTAAACATTTTTAGTGCTTTTTGCTCTATTAAGAAACCTTATGGGATATCTAAAAAATTTTCAAGTCAAAAACTGAGACAAAATTTTCTTAAAGAATTTTGTCAAAGTCCTATGAGTCTGAACTTCATGCTACTTCAAAGTAAATCCGTGATTCTAAGTAGGTGATTCCGCAGCGAAAATCACTGTAAACAGGCGATTCCGTAAGTTTTTAAAATAGTTTTTTTTTCAAGAGAAAAACAAAATGAAATCACTGGCTTTTAATTTAGTTTTAAGCACTCCAGATTAAGGATTAGCATTTGAGATGTTAGGCAATTGTTCGAAGGAAATGTTTTAATGAAAGGTAAAAGCTGCTAGATTAAATCCTTTCTTAAATTCATAGACATTAAAAAAACAAAATACTAATTTTGAGGTCAGATATCGTAACTAAATCAGAGCCAGGCTAAGTTTTAGAAAGCTTTGTTATAGAAAAATGGAATAAATAGACATCAACTAGCGATAACCAGGCCTCTGTTCCTTTTTCTGTCTCCAGGGTTAATGGTGGAAATTACAAAGGAGTGAAATTAGAAATAAGCTATCCAAAGCTGTACAGTAGTTATATTGATTTAGGGCTCAGCAATATCCGTCATCATAAACTAAACAGTAATAGCAGATGATTCTTAGAATTGTAAATTTAAATTTAAAAACTTAAAGTTTAAGAAGCTCAAATTCAAAACTTTTGTTTTGTTTTGAATTCAAGATCAATTTTGCGTTGGACCGTCTTTCTACATTTTTGATGTTTTGCCATTTCTTTCGTTTTTTGAAGTTTTGATATTCCCCCTTTTTGTTTTTACAAACCAATATTTATCCACTTATATAAAGAATAAAAGGTCATTCAATGAAATTTAAATTTAGAAAAATTGTTGTTGAAAGCTATATAAAAGATTAATAGAATTTAAATAATTTATAGTCCAAATAAAAGATATGATTTTCAGTGTCTAAAATTTTGAGAGCTATGAAAGTTAACGGAAGGATTTGAGGTACCATCCTTACCTAAACGGCGTAAGTCTCAGCGCAAAATTCATCTGGCTTCTTCGTCGAGCAATTCTGCACTCTCCCCTGTTCGGTGACTTCAAGTTTTGTGTTGGGGCGGGGGGAGGGGGAAAAAATTTCACTAATAAAAGAGTTACGCTTTTTCTTTTTAATGCATGTCATTTGTAAGACTTTACTGCTAATTAGTTATATATTTGGGCTACAAAAATATGAAATAATTATATTGAAATGCGAATCCGAAATGATCTAAATAGTAAACGTAAATGAATTTAAGTCTCTTTAATGCGATAAATAAAAGGATGAAAGTTAGCGGCCTTACCTGAAGAGCTAAGACTTCATCACAGAGTTCATCTGGCGTCATTGAGGAAACATTCTTCATCGAGTATTTTTGTACTCTCCCCTGGTCAATGGAAAAATCTGCCATCCCTTTCAGTGTAGCTCTGTTCGTTGTTTCAACATCTTCCAGGAAAGAAAATATTTCTCTCAATTTTGACTTTTCTTCAAAGGAACTTGAACCGAGTGTAACCGAAGTTTTTGGTCTAGAAACATCAATAATTTCAAATGAATTCTTTGAATTACTGTTTGAGATGGATTTTCTTTCATCAGTTTGTAGTTTTTCATGACAAACGGGCTGGTCTGACAATTTTGATGAATTATCAAAACGAATAGATACGTCATTCAGGGTTGTATTTAAGTACTTTTCCAAATCGGTTTTCGCATCTTGTTTCTCAACATGAGATGTATTTTTTATTGTTGTGTTTAAGTATGTGTCCAGCTCTTTTATTGGATCGTGTTTGCCACTATATAAAGCCTTTTCCACTGTAATGCCTATTTCTATGTCCAATTCTTTTCTAGGACCCTGTCTTGTACCTAAAAGCAGATTTTTCATTTCAACAGGAAGCTCACTTTTTGTAACTAGTTTTCCATTATCCGGCTCATTTTCGATTATAGTATTTACTTGCTTTTCGGCACTTTTATTTTGAAAACTAGAACACTCCAAACTTTGAAAAGCTTGGAGTTCTTTTATGTGTGACTGTGTTCTTTCTTCCTCTGGCAGATTAATAGCTTGGTTTCCAGAAGTTTTACCATCCTTCAGATTCGTACTTTCAGTAACATGTTCAGGATTATTGCTGGAATAATCTGACATATTTGATTTTGTTGTTGTTTCACTTGAATTACTCATCGATGAATAATTTCTAATATTGTCTTCAAAAATTACAGGAGAAAAAGTTACGGATCGCCTATTCAGTTCTGTCTTTCCATTTTGAAGGAGATCCCTACCTTGCTTATAGTTAGGCTCTGTCTCAGGTACTAATGGGGATAGAAACTGAGGTGTACGCAGGGTAATGGCATTTTGTTGTTCCTCTTCTTTTATCATCGTTTGGTCGTGGCAGATCTCCAATTTCGATGCAGATTGAGGGCTTATACAGTCTTGTCGATGTGACAAGTCACAGAGATATGCGTTTAAATTGCTAGGTGTTGGTGTCCTTTCTCTTGATATGTGAGGTGAATGTTTAGAAGATTCATTAGTAGATCCAAGACCAGAATCATTATCACATATCATAACAACTGGACATTTTTCCAAAACACTTTTAAGATTAGTTAGCAGTTTCTCTGTTTCTTCAAATAAGTTTTTTTCCTTTTTAAGAGGACTTGCTGGACGAATATTTCCAGGAATATCAGCTGGATTCAGAATTTGTGAATGATAGGCTAGACAACTATAGTCACTGGGTATGGTTTCAAAAGTATTCTCTTTATGTGAATTTATAAAGGTTTCATTGAAATTACGTGCCTTGCGCTCTATTATCTGTCCAAAGCTTTGTGTGCTTTCTGTACCAGAAGAAGAAGTTTGAAAATAAATTTGCTTTGGTATAGCCTTTGTCTTTCGTTTTCGACTTTTTCGCTTATGTTGGCTCAGTCCAAAGTTTTCAGGAACATGGTTTTGGAGCAAGACTGAGCTTGAGGTTCTTGATACATTATTGTCCATTGAAGAGTTTGGCTTGGAATCATAAAACTGGTTGGTAGATGAAGAACTACATGTGGCAAAAACGTTGGAATCATTGCTGCCAAATACCGCTCTGGCTTCAGACACTGATTCTGTGTTGTCATTACTGTTTGGTGGTGGAAGATAGCTGTTTGATCGGCTTAATTGGGGGATTGGTTGTTCATCACTCCAAAGAGAGGAATAGCTGCTACTGACAGTTGCCTGTAAGTCAGACAGGGCATTGCTTCTGCTTTGGTTGGACTGAAATTCCTAGAATTAGGGTAGAGGTTAAGGTAAATCTAGATCAGGTGAACATAATGTTTAAAGGCGGTTTGAAGGGAGAAATTAGTTAAATAATATTTGACAAAAACAGAAGAATAATTTAAGTAAAGAAACAACTTAGAGTTAGTGAATAATGCAAGAATATAAGGGGAATATGTTGCCAGTATCAAACAATCCGTCTTTGACACATATAAATAAGAAAATAAAAAAAGAACCAGGAGCAACAAGAAACCAAAGAATATAAAGTAGAACCTAAGCTACAAAAAAGAAGACTAGTCAAAACCAGAAAACAACAAATAGTTAAAATCCAAAGAATATAAAGCAGATCAGGTATATTAAAATGAAATGTACGCCTGTGTTTTGTGGGAATAACTATTCCACATTTGGGTTATTTGAATTATCATAGGGACTTTATTTGCATTTAGCTTTATAGTTTTTAGCCTCCCTTCTTGTTTTCATCCTTTTCCAAGGGGGAGAGGGGGAGAGTTTTTCTGTTTCTGTTACCGTTTTTTCACCTATGCTGAAGATTTTTCCAGTGACCTCAGACAGCATTCTTTTATAAAATTTATTCTCTTTTCTTCCTTTTTTTAATTAATGTAAGCAAAGAGAGACAGTAACACTTAAAAAGAACTGGTATTATTCTATTCCTATGTAAGAAAGAGGTTTCTCCCCGCCCTTAGCCCCTCGCTCTTTACGCTAAAGTTTAAGCTGCTTGTTAAAGATATTTTTGGGAGGTATTTATAGGAGGTTTTGTTTACAAACGACCTTTTAAAAAAATTGAACGGAAAACTCTAGTGTTTAAAGCAACTACTTACGAAAAAACCTCTTTATTCATAAACTTTAACTTATTTGCCTTAATACTCTTGCTCGGCAGTGTCACCAGCGTAGAGGGAACCAGACGCCAGCACCGTTAGTCGTCTCCAGCGTGGCCTGTTTTGGGCAAGAATAGGAACTTCAATGGAATCAATGCCCTATGTTGTGATTCGATCGCGGAAGATATTTACCCATCTCATAAGTGGTCTACATTTGAGGTGTTTCCAGCCGTTTGCACTTGGATCAAATTCGAATGTGTAAGTCGGGCAGGTGATTCAGTGGGCAGGTGAAGTAAATGACCAACGTAGCGATTAGAACTCGAGCTTTTCGGACAAGGGTGGTAATTTAAAGTTCCAGAGGATATCCGTGTTCCATACCCTGTCGAGCCACCTAACATGCTCAATTTTACGGAGGTGTTCTGTGTGGGCAGCATCTACCTTCATCATCTGAGACTGAGTCAAAGGCGAAGTCTCTGACGAGTACAGCACAACACTTGCTACTGAGGCAGAGCAGATACGAGCTATAGCGAGACGGCTGATCTAGGGTATGCTGAATATTGTTCTCAGAAGACAGCCATAAATGGCGTTCGTCTTTGCCACCCTTGTTGATTTATCTGCATCTAGATTTCTATTTGAGGAGACAATTGAACCAAGGTAGAAAAACTACTTGACTGTCTCAACATCTTGGCCACATACTTTTATAGTTGTCAAGGGACTGCAAGGTGTCTCGCCCACAGGCAATATTTACCACGGCAGCTAAGTGACATTGGCAGCTGTGAGAAAAATAAGGTCCCTTCGAAACCAAAACCCAAAGTGGATCTCGGTAAGCCATTATAAACAGGTTATGTGATTCAATATCAGCTTCTATATTAAACGGATACGAAAGCCTTTATTTAATGTAAGATAAACCTACTTACTGAAACTGACGTTTTAGAAATATTTGAACTTTTAATACTAAAAGTGAATGGATCATCATTGGAGTTCCAAGCTTCTGACCTTTGAGCTGAGACTCGATTGCTGAGTGAAACCTAGAAAATAGAATATTTTGGCCTAGTTTCAATATTTTGGTCTACTACATATATTAAATATAGACCACTTAATAGTAATTATATATAATGTTTTATAATAATACTATATATATATATATACATATATATATATATATATATATATATATATATATATATATATATATATATATATATATATATATATATACTCAATTACAGAGAGGGAAGGAAATAAAGTTAAACATAAAACATGAAAGTAACTAGCATTTTGAAATAATTTTAACGAGACAGTGAATGTGTCAAACGTTCTGGTAGCATAAAAGAACAAGGGCATGGAGTTCACAGAAACTACTGCTGGCTGTAGCCTATTATAAAGTAACGCTGTAATGTGCCCATTTTCAACCTCTAACAGCTTAGGTGACCATCCTCACTGCCGGACCTCACAAATTTGCTATCGTCATCACGCCATGGGAATACACGCTGAATGAATGGAATGAAGCGCTAGTGCGAGTATATAAGCAAGTGTAATTCTGACTAAAATCGTTCGTAATATATACATCTTTGAACAGAATGGAGGACTTTTTTTTTGTTAGGTCGTGTAACCTGAGTGACTCAAAGAGTAGGCTAAGCTATATAATGATTTTCAAGTGGTTTTAGGTGTTACCTTTCAAAAGACGAACTTTCATGTTATTTATAAAACAATGTATAATGTCGACAAGAATTTGAAAAAGGAGCATTTTAGCACAAATAAGTGATTACTATTTCTGAACTTCGGTTTATATTTGATTTAATACTTTTAAATTGCTGTGGGTATTGATACATCGATTGTTTTATTTGTGTCTTAATGTTTTACCTAAATGGCATCTTTTTTACGTTATATTTGTTGTAAAACAAAGCCGCAAACCGTGGCAAGAAACAAATTATAAACTAAGTAAATAAATAAACGAATACCTTATTAATATGAATAAATTTATTTAAGCCTAACTGTAAAGTCTGCAATCTTCAAAGTGTTTCATATCCTAAGAAATCTTCTTAGTCACCAAAAAGTACACAATAATAATAATAACTAATTGGTACCCTCTGAACACCACAAAAATACACTAAAGAGTAGTATAAAAAAAAAAAATAAAAGACATAGATAAAATTACACACAACTATAAAAATTACGCACAATTTTGACATCTTCAACTTTTGAATACTCATTCAACATGAGTAAAACACTACAAGATCTCACAACTAGCGGTGCTAGACAATTGATAGAAGCCAAATTCAGTGGAAATTCTGTTGCAGTGGTCAGTAAACCTACGTGACAGTTCGTCCATTTATTTTTGATAAATCAAAAAACAATGTACCGTCGGGAAATGTAACTATTACCAAATGAGGATACTAAGAAAAAATCGTAAAACGTAAACAACAATCGGATTTGCTTTTTATCAGAGACAGGGCAAAATTTTCAAAAAGGTGTCAAAAACAACACATTTGGTGCAGAAACACATTATATAGTAGACCAAGGGATACTATTTCAGGGTGGAGGAAAAAAGTACCCAGTCGCATTGGCCTCAGGTAGTCAAGAGTTGTAATAAGTTGTTGTTAGCAGTAGTAGATATTTTTCAGACTCCAGTTCCAATGGAACCTACCTTTATCCTCATGCATTTGGAAGTAACACGGAACCTGTTTCATAACATTCCTAATGTAATGTATTCTTTTTCCGAGAGGAGTATATTCAGCTGATAAGTCGAAAACTCCATCTTGAACCATTTCTTGAACCAATTATACCCCCTTCCCTCTAAAAAAGGGAGGATTATTATGATAAATAGGATGGCTGCCTTTTATAAACTTGACCTGAATTAAGTGTCGTCTTGAAGGTTGTCTTGGGGCCTTTTTCTTCATACTGACGTGGAGTTGCTTTCTGTGTGCCTTACTGTTTTTTGCTAGACAAAGAATGTCCAACAGCCGATGAGGTGCAAAGTTGTGTTTCCACCTCTTTGGGGGTGACGGCCATTTTACAATGACAAATGAGAATAAGAAATAAGACGAACAAGTTTTGTGACATCACTTCTCCTCCTAGAAGACATTCATTGTATTGATCGCGGGTCAATTTCTTTTCTGAAGTGAGAAAGTCAACACCAAAAAATATTTTTCCGCGTGTTCATTATGTCTGCATAGGTTGAGCAGCCGGTCATCCTGTGAGAATTGTACTATTATTGACGACTATGATGAAAAGTGTAGATTATGTAATCTATGTAGATTGCATAGAGGATAAGCAGTGGAAACTAAAGACTGTAATTCCTGTCTTAAAGAAATTTGAAATTCTCATATTAGAGGTTTCCTATGCTCCAGTTGCAACTATGATAAATTTGATAAATGGAAAAATACTTAACCTGGCATGATTGCAAATATAAACATGGTTTCAGTTTATTTTTAAGAGACTGGTATCGTCGTAGTTTTAAATTACTTTGTGATGAAAAACCTGGTCTGAGCTTCAATTGCTGGAATAATAAGAGAGTCTGATTTTTACGACATCCTTGTGAAGATACAGGCTACTATGATTATAAGCTACGAAATTTATTTGGCTGTTAAAGAAAGTGAATTTTCATGAAAGAGTATCGTGTGTGACATTGCTTCAAACAAGCAAATTGAAACATGTGCATTTTACAATATGAATCGAAGTAGTATTATTGACTTCACAAAGAGCTATGATAGAAATGAATTTACATTATATTATATAAAATGAGACCATGAATTTTGATCCCAAGATGAATACAGGTTGAATCCTGACGAATTGCCGCCACTTATATCTAATGATGTTTACCTATGCGTAGAAGAAGAAATCTATAGGAAACAGAGTTTTGTGCATAACATTTTTTACTAATGAACAAATTCAAAAACATTTTTAAAGCATTTCGCTCTTCGGGCACTGAGATTTATAATATAAAAACAAGAAAGAGTATTTTCAACTAGAAAATCATTCAAACGAGGATTGCCACCATAAATGCTAAGAAATCTCCTGTGATCGAAATAATAATCTAATCGGAAAATGAAATATAATAATGCATGAAAATCACAGCTTTTGGTTTTTGGTTTATAAATCTTTTACTCCCTTCTGATTGAATCTTGAAATCTTGATCCGAAATCTTGAATAACAGATTTCCCGTTTTTCTCAAGGACATTTTTTATTGTGAACTGTGTAGAACGTATATGGCAGGCCAAATCGACTTCAAATTCAATACACTGATTATTTGATTTGTGTTCATGGTGCCAAGTCTAATAGAACACTCCCATCAGGGGTAACTTCCCAGTAGGCTTCAAATCGACTTAACAACTTTAATGCAAAACTCTCCTCCAATGGTTCGGCAAAGGTACACTCTAAACGTACTGTGCCCGTTTGGACAATAGTCATATTTTGAGTACCGGGCAAATCCAATGCAATGATACCATGAGTTTTCGTAAATATTTCTTCGGTTATAACATTTTCGAATAATTGTGAATATCGATCTAGGGATTGCGTTGTCAAGTTATTAGGGTCCTGTAGGATTTATCAAAGGATAAATTGTAGAGAGGAATTCGATTTACTTTACATACAAGAGATGGAAGTCCAAACATTTCAAAATTATGTGAAGAACTTGTCCACGATCCAATGGTTCTGGTACATTTTAAAAGACTCGAAGCAAGTTTTGAACAATTTTCACCATTGATAAATAAAGAATCGGTGTAGGTACGTGTACTCGTAGCAATTTGTCGTTGATTTGTCATTGTATGAGGAACAAGAAGTTTGATATTACTTCCACTAGCTCTTAATTTCTCAATTGCCAAGGCAACAAAACTCGTACCTTGTTTTTTTCCTACGTGAAGTATTGCCGAGGTGAGAGATACTGTTACATAAGGTGCAGTGCCAATTACTTTTCACAAAAAAAACTGGACGCTGCATGTTTTATATCAATATTTACATTGGGAGTCAACCATTGAGGTATATTAAATATTTCATTATTTATTTTCCCAACCATATGAAAAATCTTTACTTGTCACATCTCTAAGTATATTGCTAGTGTCGGTGTTCGTTTCATATTAATATCCAATAGCCATACCCCTCAATAGCTTATAGGACATTAGAATCACCAAGATGAATTGTATATAACTTGTATAATTTAAAAGATTATTGATTGTGCTCACCAATGTTCCAATTATGTAGACACTGATTTGTCTAAACAAATTGTGTAGCACACAATTTTCACAGGATATCCCAACGGTTACTCTTGGTTCTTCATTTGTAGTTTTCTGGACGATGAGATGTAAATCTATAAATGTGGAATTCAAATCTATGAAATAACCCTCACTGGAACAAATTTGAAAATGCATGTTTTCAAAGAGCGGTTGTTGTGGATAAAATTGTTCATAGTAACCATGTTTTACACTCACATCGACAACTTCTGGATTAAAAACATTTAAAGATGAATTGAACAAAGGATGATATTCCTTGTGTGGTAAATATGCCATTTCCAAGAAAAGAAATCATTTTTCGATCTAACGGTTTCTATTTTTGGTTTCCTTTTCTCCTTTGACAAGAACAGTGTTGTACGCTTCTGGCCTGAGTTGAGACGGGTATTGATAAGGTATTTCTTGCCTTTTTAAACCTTTATCGCTTTGACGTGATTTCATTCGCTCACCGAGGGATCACGCACTGGACCTGAGATCTTACGAAACACTTTCTTTAAAATCCTTCCCAGAACTCAGTGTAGTGTAGGGGACCCAAAATCCGCAGCAGCCGGTAAAATATTTTTTTTTGCCAGGGGCAGAGCAGATCGAAAAAACTTAGCAAACCAATTGCCGAAACCGTAACCGGACATTGACGAATGGTCTTTGTATAATACATTTGGTGGGATTTCATCGGTTTTTTAAAAAGAAACTATTACATAACAGCCAAAGCCGCAACATGCACCTGCATCGCTTAGAAAACATTCCCCAAGATGTAACAACCAAACCCTATATATAACATGCACCTGTGTCTTGAGGGAGTTGAAGGGATACCAGGCCGCTTCTATGGACGCTCTGGGGGTACTGGCCGCTTGTATTGTGGGGGTATTGGCCGATTAAAAGCCTTAAGAGGATACTACTGGGAATAACCGTGAATTTAGTCTTTGAACATGAATTTAAGGAAGACGGGACAGACTCATCCATTGGATGCAACTGAGCCTCCCAAGTTGCTGAAGCTGGATCTTCGTGGCAAGGGCGGATCCAGCCTTTCGTTCTAGGGGGGAGTGGTTCTTACCGAAAAGAGTGGGGGTAGTGTCCTTTTTGTTGGCCACAAGGCTGACTTTATTTTTCACGTTTTAAGTTTCCCTGGCGGTCTCTTTGTTAACGAAAATGTGGTTTCCATATATTACAATAATGATTACAAAAACTGTACTTGATCAACTGACAACTGTTTACAAGCAAAATTCAAGCTTCCTGGATCCACTGTTCGCAAACCTGTCGATTACTCTGTCAATGCTGATATCGATGTTGCGGTGCACATTAAGGAGGGCCAAACCACTGAGTCTAGTTTGCCCCATCTGTGCTCTCAGCCAGGTTTTCAGTTTGCGTAAAGTTGAGAAGCTACGCTTGGCAGATGCCACGCTCACCGGAAGAGATATAAAAATATCAAGAAGTGAGCTGTATACAGGTGTCTGTCACATTCCTTGGCAGTTTCTTCCATTGAACTAGGAAAAATACCTCTTCTCTCTTAACTCGAAACCATCTACTTCTCCACACATGCACTTCTGCCAAAATAAGTGTTGTTCTGGTAGACGGCACGGTTAAGCCAAGAAGTTGACCGTACATGCTAGAGATCTCTTTGACGGAAGATGTCAGCAAATGATCAGGACAATTCACAATATTTGATGGCAGCAGTACGGTTAACCGGAAAGAGTTCAGCGTATCTCTTGAGAATCGGTTCTTAAAGTCACTTATGACTGAGTCGAGCATAGGTATAAAAACAACACATCGATAATATTCTTTAGGCGTAGTATGGGGAGGATTATTTCGATAGCCTATCTTTGTGTAGTCCTTGGAACTTGAACAGCCAATTGGATTTTATCTGACAATTCTTTTGCTTGCTCGAATACTAATACGAACTCTTCGTCACAAGTTTCCCGTTGCTTTGCTAGAACATCCAAAAGATCGGAAACGTGGCCATCGGCAGTGCCCAAGTCCAAAGTCTTCTTCTTGAATAGCCGACTAAGAGGCAAGGTCAGAGCGCAAATACTGTGTAGACACTGAAGGGAAACTACGAATCACACACTATGTAACGCTGTGATAAGCGTCTTTGCCTTCGGAGCGGTCACTGATTCACTCCAGTGACTAATGCGTTCCAAAGCCTGGACGATTTTTGGAAGTCCGGGCACAAACTGCATAAGTGACTCGTGTCGCTCGATCCACCTCGTTTCGCCAATTCCCGTCAGTTGAGCTTTTTGAACCTTATTCAAGACGTAATTTCTCTTTGCAGATGCATTGCTGACTTTACTCTTTCTAGAATGACACCTATAACTTCTTTCGAACAACAGTCAATCAACTGGTTTTGAGTTGTTTTGCTGATGTAGGTGGTATTTTTTACTGATGTTTTCAGTTGTTCCTTTAATTTACTGTCGCCACTTTCAGCACGATAACGTAGTAGTCCTCGGAAGTTTCCTTCATTGGAAAGCGGCATGTCATCCATTTTTAAGCTGCCATCATCCCGATGGCCCCTCAGTGGAATATTCTGCCTTCCTAGAAATATGATTGATTCCAGAATCGGCTTAAGCCTCTCTCGGTTTTCTATTACTTGCTTCATTCGCTGTTCGTTGACGCGATTATTTACAGATTCGTGCGGAGAATGGTAGGCTCTTAGAAACGACTTTCTAGCCTCTACTGCGTCATGATGGTACTGGGAAGCATCATGTACTGTCAGGTCTCCATCTTTTCCCAGTAACTTAGCAAATTTTGTGACAGGCTTTGTGACCAGCTTTTGTAGGGAACCTTTCTGTTTGAACCCCCGCTAGCCTCAGTTACAAAAAGAGGGCAGTATTTGCAAAAAAGGACTTTCTGGGCAGCAGAATATACAAGCCAGTGGAAACTCTACAAATGAGAATCTTTCAAGTACCTTTTTCCGTCTTTCCCCCGATTTAAATGAACAGAATATGGCATTTGGCATCCAATCGGGAGTTTCCTTGGCCTCTTCAGAAGCTCGCACTTTATTCGGTCGTCAATGGCATGTATTGTACCGATGTGGATCCCAATATCGTTTTCCGGAAGCAGGGTTGGGGGCGGGGGTGTTGTCGGATGAGCACTCTGAACGCTTACGGGGTTAACAGAAGATTGCAAAGTGTTAGGAATTTGCCCGTGTTCGCCACTTCCAACAGAACTAATTGAAGAGCTACTTGCAGTTACAGTTACACTATCCATTCTGTGAGACTTTGAAATGATAAAGCTGTCAAGCGTCTTTTGTCCGTGTTATCCCGACATCAATATCGCTTAAACGACGAAAATCCTC
Organism: Artemia franciscana; assembly: GCF_032884065.1. Taxonomy (NCBI): domain Eukaryota; kingdom Metazoa; phylum Arthropoda; class Branchiopoda; order Anostraca; family Artemiidae; genus Artemia; species Artemia franciscana. The sequence goes on along the minus strand of NC_088876.1, from coordinate 28,829,705 downwards.
GTGACACATGCACATTCAAATTTCATTATACACTGGAACGAAATGTTTGTTTTGACACTTCAGGTCCGGTTGCGTTGCACAACCCCACCCACTTCCAATGTGTACATCGAACAGGGAGGCGAGAACTAGCTAAAATTTACCGAGTTAACTGTTGCTATGCTATGAGGTGACAAAAAATACTCGAGGCTAGCTTGATAGTGGAAAAGCTCGGGAATGAACGTAATGTAAAAAGGTTTTATAGTCTAGTTACAGTAGTTAGAACACGCGTTAATGAAGACTTTCGTAAGTGCAGTAAAAAAAAATACAGCCCATCTAGGGGGGTGATCATCTCTCTCGCCCCCCTGGATCCGCCCCTGCTTGGTGGGGCCTGAACGTTGGGTTTCATGGCACACGAAGAGTTCAACACTTGGGATTTTATCAAAGCAGGTGTTTCTGGTAAATCGGCGGAGACATTTAGTTTTGAAAGCTGCGAGTCAATGTTAGTCATCCACCTGCAGCATCTGAGTTTCACATCATTAGATTGCAATGGGGTGATTAAGCTATCAAAGAGTCCTGTCTTAAGCCGTAGAGAAAGATCTTTGCTACGTCATTTGGACAGAAGGAATTTGAAGTTGGAACTTGCAACGACGAAACATCTTTTAGTATCTTTTAAGGGCTTGATAATTAGTATGTATTGAAAGAAAAATATATTTCAAGTTTTTTTCAATATTTGAGCGGCTAATTAAAAATACTAGACAATTGTTAGACATTCATGGTTTTCTCTTATTCTTTTGCAAGTACGAGATTTAAAGGAAAATTTAAAGTATAAAAACTGCAAGAGTACCTGTGATCCACTCAGAGCAAGGCTTGAATCTTGAAGTCCACCCAGATTTTTCTTCGGAGCAGACTGAGTCCGAAGTGTATGACTCTTGGACTTGTCTTTCCTGCAGCCAACCTTTGAAGACTGAGGACGCAAAGCCATAATTCTTAAGGTTTTTTCTGCTCAGCCTAAAAAAAACAACAAAAAAACTCATCTGTACATGCACAGAGCCAAAGGAACATTCAACTAATTAGAAATCTATTCAATAAGCCCCAAGAGGAATTTACAAACTATTTAGAATATATATATATATATATATATATATATATATATATATATATATATATATATATATATATATATATATATATATATATATATATATATATATATATATATAATGAAAAAAGAAATCACCAATGCAACAGCACAAACACGTAAAAAAAAAGACAGAAGGAGAAAAGAAAGACTGTTTTCCTACATTAGTAATTAATATAGATCAGTACTTGAATGAGGCCTTAACCCTATTCATCCATACAATTACATAGATCAAACAGCATAGCCATACACAATCAACTATAAAGAATAATCCATGGACTGGCAGTCGTGTCGTAAGTAAGCTTAAGTCGTCATTTACCAAATAATAAAACAGTAAAAAAAAGACAAATAATTCAGAGGCAACAACCTAACACAAGGGCTCATCAGGAGAATACAGACTTGCCTATAGGGTTTCGGCACTTAAAATTCCCTACCCAGGCAAGTGGCATGCCTACCATAAATTCCCTATGGTATCCCCGTGTTAGGTATCACCCCCAAAATATATGCCTATGAAAAAACAAATGTAGAACAACCAAGTAACACCAAAACAAGCTTATCATACAGTAAAACTCCAAACATTTTCGATAATTTATCAATAACTGAAGTTATAAAATGTCAGTAAGATAGGACCCGTGAATGGTCGCCAGCCGGTAATATCGTCAAATTATCGGTAATATCGTCAAATTAAAAAATGCCAGTAAGATAGGACCCGTGAATGGTCGCCAGCCGGTAATATCGTCAAATTAAAAAATGCCAGTAAGATAGGACCCGTGAATGGTCGCCAGCCGGTAATATCGTCAAATTATCGGTGATATCGTCAATTTAAAAAATGCCAGTAAGATAGGACCCGTGAAGGGTCGCCAGCCGGTATTATCGTCAAATTATTATGGCTTCTTGCCAACCGTAAACATAGTTTTTACTATTTTTTTTTACCGTCAACATAGTTTTTACTATGTATAGCAAATGCATGGAATGTTGAAACCTTTAGCCACTTTAAAACAACACTAACCTTTTTTCGCGATTTTTAATGAATTATATTTTCACGACTGGAGAGCGATAGCGGTTAGTGACAAATTCAAGTAATGCCTCAATCCCAGGACGAAAGTATTTCTTAAAGGCCCTGAGAAGGAAAGTGACACTACAAGAGTCGTCAATACAAGATGTTGACTAAATTGTAGATTAAAAATTCATTGAAAACTGTTGTACAAGGTCAATTTTTTATTTTTTGAAGTAAGTTCAGGTCCATCTCCAAGAAAAGTCTAACTAATATCTGATTTCTGACTTGGTGAATGGTTATGACTCAAAAAACAGAAAGGAACTGCTGCTTTGCCAGTTCCACACCATCCATACTGTTTTCGATAGTAACACTTTCCCTCACCTTTACGCCCTTCTTCACAATTAATACACCCTTACGGTCACAAACACCCATCTTTTGGAAGAGGTCAGAGCCATGGAACCCAACCTTTCCCTCCAGTCAGTGATGGTATATTTTGAAGCTTCGTCAATTAAAGCGTTAAAGTTGATATTTCCAACAGCTTATATGAAGTTGATATTTCCAACAGCTTATATGAAGTTGATATTTCCAACAGCTTATATGAAGTTGATATTTCCAACAGCTTATATGAAGTTGATATTTCCAACAGCTTATATGAAGTTGATATTTCCAAAAAGCATTTGAGCAAAAAAAAAGGAGATTACAGAATGTTTCACACTATCGAGTTTTTTGAAGCTAATACTCATTTTCCATTTCCAGCAATAGTAAAAATGTGCATTTTGTGGAACCCAGGAGTTATCACGGTTGTATTCTGAACATCGCTATCGAAAAAGAAATGTACCCTCTAAGGTTTGGAGGATATACAAAGATCTTTTTGACAGTCCTAAGCCAGCTTGCTATCTTAAAATATATGTTTGACAGCGAGTAGCCTGTGATACACAAATTACATTAGATTTAGCTATTTTCAAACGAATATTTGACTGTTGCGTAGAAATTTCAAGGAGCGATATCCTCCTCCAACTCCCCCCAATGTCAAGAGATCTGGTCAGGATTTGCAATAAGAGCTCTGAGACATACATTTCCTCTAAATAAAAAATTTCATTAAGATCCGGTCACCCGTTCTTAAGTTAAAAATATCTCAATTTTTCTAATTTTTCCAAATTAACACCCCCCCCCCCAGCTCCTCCAAAGAGAGCAGATCTGTTCCAATTATGTCAATCACGCATCTAGAACTTGTGCTTATTCTTCCCATCTAGTTTCATCTTGATCTCTCCACTCTAAGCGTTTTACAAGATTTCTGTTTCCCCCCTCTAACCCCCTGTCCCCGGATGCAATTCGAGTCGAAAATGGCGCATCTGAGACATAAGATCCTTCAATATATCAAGTTTCATTAAGATCCGGTCGCCTATTCGTAAGATAAAAATACCCCAATTTTCTAAGTATTTTCTAAGATGTCCCCCCCCCCCAATGACGCTGGATCCAGCTGAGATTTAAAATAAGAGGTCTGAGTTACGAGGTCCTTCTAAATATGAAGTTTCATGAGGATTCGATCACTCCTTCGTAAGTTAAAAATACGTCATTTTTTCTAATTTTTCAGAATCAACCCTCCCCCCTCAATTCCCCCAAATAGAGCCAATCCGTTCCGATTATGTCAATCACGTATCTAAGACTTCTGATTATTTTCCCCACCAAGTTTAATCCCGATCCCTCCACTCTAAGCGTTTTCAAGATTATAGGCTTCCCCCTCCGAACTCCCACCAATGTCACCAGATCCTGTCAGGATTTAAATTAAGAGGTTTGAGACACGATATCCTTCCAAATATCAAATTTCATTAAGATCTGATTACCCGTTCGTAAGTTAAAAATACCTCATTTTTTCAGAATTAACCCTAATTTTCAGAAGTAACCCTCCCCCCTCCAACTACCCCAAAGAGGGCGGATCCGTTCCAGTTAGAATCAGATAAGCTAGAAAGCCTACAGTGCAGGTAAAGCGAAGGAAGCTACAGCTTCCCTAGTCCCGAATTAAAATCATTGGCAACTTGGTAAAAAAATAATAAAAGTGTTGAGCGATGGTATATGATTCATGACTATCAATCTATGATAGAACTAAGGCAGATAAGCATAGAGTAAACAACCACCCAACCTGCACCGGCATGCATAAAAAATAATTCAAAGATTTAAGGCTGAACCAGTTCACAGGCAGGAAGTGGACAGCACGTATAGTTCATATTATAAGAGCTATGCTTACAGAGAAAGCCCACTAAATCGCTAAATTCGCTTTGAATCATAGGCGAACAAGGTACCTAAGCTTAATAAGGCCCACAAAACAATAATATCAAAATACTATTATGTTGAGCTATAGATTTATAACTGACCCAGTTCACATGCAGGAATTGCCTGCAAATTGGGCAACTCATAGTGTTTCATTCGCTTTGACTCAGAGGGGAACAAGCTACCTAAGCTTAATAAGGTTCACAGAAAAATAATATAAAAATAATATTATGTTGAGCGATGGTCTATGATTAATGACTATCAGTCGATGGTAGAACTATGGCAGATAGGCATAGAGTAAACAACCACCCACCCTGCCATGGCAGGCATAAAAAATAATTCAAAGATTTATAGCTAACTCAGTTCACTGGCAGGAGTGACCGGCAAAAGAACAGGCATCTAGGAGACTGGAACAATTAAAACTACAGGCAAGGACACGTGCATCTTATCTGATAGCCAGGCATGTCTTAAGCCTCTTACGAATATTGAAGCTTCACCAATTACACTGATGCATGCCCTGGGACATTTCCTGGGATCACAAATGAGAAATTGGCAGCTGAAGCTAGGAATTAATAGCATGTTATGGACTGGAACCGTTCATTCACATCATCCAAAGCTGCAGGAAAGCGACAATAAGGAGATAGACTGTTGAGAGGGCACAACAAAACTGGTACAGACAAATAAAATGTAAATAAGCAACGCTGAACAAACATTTCCTTTGACTTGGAAGGGATAAAATACGAACTGTTATTGAGGCCGTTCCAGGAATCGAGAATTTTCGAAGTTATCTCAATCAATAGTTGATTCCCCAATTTTTCAAAAATCTCATATGGCCATTGAAATAAGAAGGAATCTAATAGAATTGTCAGCAGAAATAACAATTTTATGCGTATCAGTAGGCATCAAATCGATGGCTTTTTTAACTACGCACTAAATTATTATTTTCGTGGGAAAGATGTTGTAATTGGGAAACGATTGTCCTTTCAACGTTGGGAGGAATTTCGCAACGTGCATTCAATTCGGAATGTCTATCACTGATGAAGTACAATTGTAAAAATTTATGATTCTCGCCTGAGAATGGTTGAAGGGACCCTGCTCTATGATAAATTTGCCCTTTTACTTTGAAGGTAGACATAAATTGATCTGGATTTTCGATTTGGGCTCCAAACGACGTCATTTGGAAAGATGAGTTGTATTTTCTGATTTTTGACAAAAAACGTTTAGATTCTGACGTAGTTCCAGTAAGTAAAGTCTTCAATGGCTCTGGTGGTGCAGCCAATAGAGGAAGTTTAACTTTTCCTGAGGCGCAACACATTCCCATTGTTTCACCATTGAATTTCAAGGCCTTGCAATAGGGACAAATTTTAGACATTGTCCCGATTTGAACACATCTACTCAAGCTATAATCATCGACTGGGCTGTACCTGAATGCCAGGCGATAACTTTCAGGTTGCTCTGATTCCTCGGCACGCTTTCTTGTCTTACTTTCTCTATCAGTAGCAAGCCTGATTTCTTGCTGTTTTTGTGATTCCTCGGCACACCTTCTTTTTTCACTTTCTCTTTTAGCAGCAAGTCTGGTTTCATGTTGCTCTGGTAGTTCCTTGGCATGCCTTCTTTTTTCACTTTCTCTTTTAGCAGCAAGTCTGGTTTCATGTTGCTCTGGTAGTTCCTCGGCACGCCTTCTTTTTTCACTTTCTCTTTTAGCAGCAAGTCTGGTTTCGCATTGCTCTGGTAGTTCCTCGGCACGCTTTCTGTTCTTTCTTTCTCTATCAGCCTCAAGCCTGTTTTCTTGCTGTTCTTGTGATTCCTCGGCAAGCTTTCTTTTCTTACTTTCTCTATCAGCAGCAAGTTTTTTGGCATAGACTCTTTGAGCATTTTCCTCAGCTGTTGCCATTGTAAGTTCATCAGTCATTTTACAGTTAAACATTAATAGATTTCTCCGTGAACGCATGTCTTAGTGACGTCACCGTCATAACAAAAATGACGACAACTAACTTCATGACGTCAGTCAACTCACAAACATGACGTCACTCGACAGACACACACACACACACAGACAACTTGATTTTATATATATATACTAGCTGTTGGGGTGGCGCTTCGCGCCACCCCAATACCTAGTTGGAGGGGGCGCTTCGCGCCCCCCCCCAAGCCCCCCGCGCGCGTAAGTCGTTACGCGCCATATTAGTTACGCGCCATTGTAGTTGTGTCCCTATGTCCCATCTGTAAGTATATATATATATATATATATATATATATATATATATATATATATATATATATATATATATATATATATATATATATATATATATATATATATATATATATATATATATATATATATATATACCAGCTGTTGGGGTGGCGCTTCGCGCCACCACAACACCTAGTTGGTGGGGGCGCTTCGCGCCCCCCCCCCCCCCCAAGCCCCCCCCGCGCACGTAAGTCGTTACGCGCCATATTAGTTACGCGCCATTGTAGTTGTGTCCCTATGTCCCACCTGTAAGTATATATATATATATATATATATATATATATATATATATATATATATATATATATATATATATATATATACCAGCTGTTGAGGTGGCGCTTCGCGCCACCCCAACACCTGGTTGGTGGGGGCGCTTCGCGCCCCCCCCCCAAGCCCCCCCGCGCGCGTAAGTCGTTACGCGCCATATTAGTTACGCGCCATTGTAGTTGTGTCCCTATGTCCCACCTGTGATATATATATATATATATATATATATATATATATATATATATATATATATATATATATATATATATACATATGTTTTTAACTACGTAAAACTTGCGAATATACAACATTCTTTGCTGTCCCATCGTCTGTGCATATAAATAGATTGTCAGGTTTACCGACTCTTGAACATGCAACGCATAATGGTCCATGGGAAAACAATCCGTATTCAGATCTATACCTCATGATTCTATTGATTGCCCTTGAGCTTTGTTGATGGTGATTGCTAATCGACCATTTCCTTTGTTGCCGTCGTCATTTATATATCCCCCTGTGCCCCCCGGCGTACCCGTCGTAGTTGTGTCCCTGTGTCCGGGTCGTCATTTATATTCCCTGTGTCCCCGTCGTCATTTGTGTCCCGGTGTCCCAGTCTGTGATTTTTATTTGAGTGTTCCGGGCGTCATTTATATACGTCAGGATATTGTAGGGCATCGTAGCATCGATGAGTTTAAGCAATTCTTGTCAACTGATTGTTTCGCCTATAAAGAATATTATCTCGAGGTAAGAACTGATCACCGACCACAACGATTGCCACTTCGTTGATAGTTGCGTATCAGGAGGCATCAATTCGATTGCTGTTTTTAAGCAGAAGCACTAAATTATTATTTTTGTGGAAAAGATGATATATATAAATATATATATATATATATATATATATATATATATATATTTTCTTTTTAGTTTTTTTGTAGTTTTTACCTTTTTTAGTTTTTTTCTTCTTTTGTATTAATGCTAAAGCCAAGGTTCATACCTGGAGCCTCTCGGACCTAGAACCTGAAACATAACGCTTTACCTACTCAGCTACTTTGGCGTGAATACATTCGTTTTGAGCAGCTACCTCGGGTTTTGCCATTGTAGGTTCTTCAGTCATTTTACAATTAGAAATTTCTCTTTCAACGGTCTTCTTACAATTAAAAATTTGTCTTTGAACGATATTCTTAAATACCTGTGTCCTGGTCGTCATTTATATTGCCTGTGTCCCGGTCGTCATTTGTGTCCCGGTATCCCAGTCTGTAATTTCTCCTTGAGTGTCCCGGTCGTTATTTATATTCCCTCTGTCACGGTCGTCATTTGTGTCCCGGTCTGTAATTTCTCTTTAAGTGTTTTTTTCTTTTTAGTATTTTTTAGTTTTTTACATTTTTTCTTTTTTCAGTTTTCTTTTTCTACTTTATTTTTCAGCTTCACTATGAAATACATATCGCCGAACCTTTGTTTTTTTAACTAAAATCTGGTAGGCAATGATGACCTTATCCAAGTCAAGATCCCAAACCCAATCATCATCGCTATCATTTTCAGTTTTGATATGTTTTGACTCTCGCTGTCCAGGTGGATCTTCATCTAACTGCGCGGTTTTGCGTTCTTTAGCCTCAAGCCTGTTTCCTTGCTGTTCTTTTGATTCCTCGGCACGCTATATATATATATATATATATATATATATATATATATATATATATATATATATATATATATATATATGTTTTTAACTACGTAAAACTTGCGAATATACAACATTCTTTGCTGTCCCCTTGTCTGTGCATATAAATAGAAAGTCAGGTTTAACGACTCTTGAACATGCAAAATATAATGGTCCATGGGAAAACAATCCGTATTCAGATCTATACCTCATGATTCTAATGATTGCCCTTGAGCTTTGTTGATGGTGATTGCTAATCTACGATTCCCTGAGTCGCCATCGTCATTTGTATATCCCCCTGTGCCCCCCGGCGTCCCTGTTGTAGTTGTGTCCCTGTGTCCCGGTCGTCATGTCCTGGTGTCCCGATCTTCATTTGTGTCCCGGTCTGTATATACATTCGCTTTTGAATTGGTCTTTTTTTAGGTTTTGGTTTTTTACCTTTTTTTAGTTTTTTTTTCTTTTTTTAAGTTTTGTTTTTCTCCTTTATTTTCGTTTTTTTCCGTTTTCATTTTATTTTCTTTTTTAGTTTTCTTTTAGCTTTTTAGCTTTTTTAGTTTTTTATTAGATTTTAGTTTTTCTTTCTTTTTAGTTTTTTGTAGTTTTTACCTTTTTCTTAGTTTTTATTTTTTTTACTTATGTCCTGGTCGTCATTTATACTCCCTGTGTCCCGGTCGTCATTTGTGTCCCGGTGCTTTGTTGATGGTGATTGCTAATCGAACATTCCTTGTGTTCCGGTCGTCATTTATATTCCCTAGGTGCCGGTGTCCCGGTCGTCATTTGTGTCCCGATTCCCCGGTCTGTAATTTCGTCAGTCGAAAACATGACGTCAGTCGACACAGAAATATGACGTCACCTGACACACAGATCCACAGACAGACAACTTATTTATATATATATATATATATATATATATATATATATATATATATATATATATATATATATATATATATATATATATATATATATGTATATATATATATGTTTTTAACAACGTAAAACTTGCGAATATACAACATTCTTTGCTGTTCCATTGCCTGTGCATACAAATAGAATGTCAGTTTTAACGACTCTTGAACATGCAACATATAATGGTCCATGGGAAAACAATCCGTATTCAGATCTATACCTCATGATTCTAATGATTGCCCCTGAGCTTTGTTGATGGTGATTGCTAATCGACGATTCCCTGTGTCGCCATCGTCATTTATATATCCCCCTGAGCCCCCCGGCGTCCCTTATGTAGTTGTGTCCCTGTGTCCCGGTCGTCATGTCCCGATATCCCGGTCGTCATTTGTGTCCCTGTCTGTATATACATTCGTTTTTGAATTGGTCTTTTTTTAGGTTTTAGTTTTTTACCTTTTTTTAGTTTTTTTTTCTTTTTTTTAGTTTTGTTTTTCTCCTTTATTTTTCTTTTTTTTTTCCTTTTTCATTTTATTAATCGACGATTCACTGTGTCGCCATCGTCATTTATATATCCCCCTGAGCCCCCCGGCGTCCATGTTGTAGTTGTGTCCCTGTGTCCCGGTCGTAATGTCCGGTGTCCCGGTCGTCATTTGTGTCCTGGTCTGTATATACATTCGTTTTTGAATTGGTCTTTTTTTAGGTTTTAGTTTTTTACCTTTTTTGTTTTTTTTTCTTTTTTTTTAGTTTTGTTTTTCTCCTTTATTTTTCATTTTTTTCGTTTTTCATTTTATTTTATTTTTTAGTTTTTTTTTAGCTTTTTAGCTTTTTTAGTTTCTTATTAGTTTTTAGTTTTTTTTTCTTTTTAGTTTTTTTGTAGTTTTTACCTTTTTTTAGTTTTTATTTTTTTTTTTACTTATGTAATGATTGGCCCCTGAGCTTTGTTGATGGTGATTGCTAATCGAACATTCCCTGTGCCCCGTCGTCATTTATATATCCCCCTGTGCCCCTGGCATCCCCCTTGTAGTTGTGTCCCAGTCTGTAATTTCTCTTTGAGCGTCACGGTCGTCATTTATATTCTCGGTCTAGTTTTCTTTTTCTCCTTTATTTCTCAGTTTTTTTCTTTTTTAGTTTTTTTTTCTTTTTCACTTTTTAGTTTTTTTAGTTTTTTTTATTCGTTTTTAGTTTTTTTTTTTAGTTTTTCCCTTTTTTTTAGTTATTTTTCTTTTTTAGTTATTAGTTTATTACCTTTTTTATGTTTTTTAGTTTTTTAGCTTTTTTAGTTTTTATAGTATTTTCTTTTTAGTTTTTTTTGTAGTTTTTACCTTTTTTAGTTTTTTTTCTTCTTTTGTATTAATGCTAAAGACAAGGTTCGAACCTGGAACCTCTCGGACCTGGAACCTGGTACATAACGCTTTGCCAACTCAGCTACTTCGCCTTGAATACATTCGTTTCTGAATTGGTATACGATGAAATAATTTAGACGTCATATAATGACGTCACTCGACAGACAGACAGACAACTTATTTTTATATATATAGATATGCGGTGAAAAAACATGCGATTAATTTAGCATCTTTATTCATTTATTTTTAACAATATGCAATTTTGCTGTGTAAAGTAACTTTAGTTTAGTGAGTCTACCCTGAGTATAGCCTATAATCTATCACCAACCCCTACTTTATAGGGATCGGTGACAACCCTGAGTAAAGGGTTGACTATGAACCCCTTACAGGTCAGCTCCTTGAGATGGATCTTCAGTCTCTTTTACAATCTATAGTTCTAGTCTGTAAAGTAACTTATCCCCTAAATAAGTAGGCTAAATACTGTAGATAAGATAGGCACAGTTGGATACATATGATCGATATGATGAGGGGGGCTTACAATGTACAGTGTAGAGAGGATTTGCCAGTACTATGCTTTGTCTGTTTGACTGCCAACTAGCATGATAGTATAGAAAGTTTGGTTTTTGGTTATAATTTTATAATTATTATGGTTCGTAATTTCAAAGGCTAAAGTCTCACTCTGGTAATATAAAATAACGGAGACCTTAAATAGGGCCATTTGAAGAAAAATTTGAACTGCCACATTCCTTAATATGTGCTTTATACTGTACCTCTGTCTCTCTCTTTCAATCAATCAATTAAAATTGATTGATTTCCAAAGACACCATAATCGCTGGCAGTTCAAGTTGATCGGTTTATCCAGGCACCATAATCTGCATTCATGAAGAAATTCATGTTTACCCTAGAGGCATAATTATTTATCTTTTCTTAGGAAGACAGCTATTCCAAATTTTTAATCAGATATATTTGGAAGGAGGACAGCTAAAAAGAGAATGGAAGGGGGACTGGTTTCCCTCTGATCACTTTTGAAAATATTTCAAACTAGACTCTAAACTTTAAACTTAGTGCCCCCAGGCATTCTCGAGATTCGCCATTTTGTTAAACTGGATGCACATCGTATATTTTGATTTTGTTTAACATATCCCTCAACATTCCCCGAAGTTTCACCTTAATACGCTCAGTCTTTCCCATCACACGCAGAATCAGTTATACCTTCCTTCCTAGATGATTTTTAAATTCTAAAATTTAAAATTGTTGCCTTGGGGTATAGGGGTCTTTCTTTTTTTTTTTGGGGGGGGGGGGGTACGGTGAATTTTTTGATGGGGGATTTCCCACACGGAAATTTTTAATGGGGAGGAAAGTTTTCCTGGGGCAGGGGTAGACCCAGGATCTTCTTTAGGGGAAGCACATACTTCAAATAACAAATGGTTTGACCAACCTTGTTTTTCCTGTGGAGCACTGGATTGGATTACCGTGTTACCACTTTTCTTTTTCTTCTCTTCAGCTTGTTCTTCCAAGAAAGTCTTACGATTGAGGTATTAGAGCCCCAGAGAACTGTCACCAGACCTTTTGACTGTTTTAAACAAAGTTGATTTTTTTTTTAATTTTGCTCACATGGGACTGAACAGGCAGCTCTTTCCTTACCTTAATTCGTACTTGTAGATAGGAGTTTGAAACTTCTACAGAGAAGTGTTTTCTGATAGGCTGAATCTGATGGTGTCATTTTCGTTGATATTCTATGACTTTTAAGGTGTGTTTCTCCCTATTTTCTAAAATAAGGCAAATTTTTTCAGGTTCGTAACTTTTGATGGGTAAGACTAAACTCGATGAAACTTATATATTTAAAACCAGCATAAAAATCAAATTCTTTTGAGGTATCTATTTGATTTATTTATTAGTCTTTGGACCAAAATTTTATTTTGAGAGTTCCGGTTACTATTTAGCCGAGTCGCTCTTTACGAGTTCGTTACCACGAACTGTTTGATTTGATTTTACTGTAAATCACTTAGAATACAAGTTTGGAATTGTTTTTTCTTTTAGAATGAGATATTTTCTTTATTCTCCACCTTTTCTGTTTTTGCCATTATGTGTATTAAGTTCTTTTAGTTCTTGGACTATAATTTATGCTTGTTTGGTGTTATTTTTGCTTTTGTCTTATTGTGTTATTTGTTTTGTTGTTTTACTATTTGTTTTTGGACATATGAAGCAAATTCGGCTCTATCAGAGCTTTTCATAGCCTTTTGGAAATAAATCTTATCATCTCTTATCAAAATTGTGGAATACCCATTTCGTTTAAAATAGTCCAAAGAACATATAACAACCCAAAAATAAATTCAGCAGATATAAATTACTTTATAATTAAAACTTGCAACGACCAGAAATCATAGGTAGACCCACAAGATGGATCTCATAAGGCTTTCCTAACTGTTGCAGGTTTAAATATTCTATTACTTCCAGCTCAAGCACAAACGGAGAAAAAAGGCGCAACAAATATAAAACTTGGCGATGCTATTGCTGATAAAATTATCAGTAATCAGCATCTTGCCTATTTTATAGGTAGAATTTACCAGTTTCTATTACTGGTCGACGTAGACGAAAAAAAAAATTGAATTAGGCGCATTAATTTACATACTTCCCTGGCATGGTGCGGGATTGAACCTGAGCACCGACGAATTCATCGGGCAACTTCATCCACTACACCACTACCAGGGTAAATGATATCATTATTTTAAGAGGTTGTGTTAATTCAAAGAATATTGCTTTGTTTATGAATTAGTTCATTTTTTCTTGTAGGTTTAAAGCTTTACATGGCTGCAAGCAGGGCGACCAAGCTCCTTCCCTTGGAAATTCATAAAAATAAATTTTTTGTCCATATTTGGTTTTTGTCCGCATATGTGTGTTTGTTTGTCCGACTAAGACGTCTGAAAAATAAAACAAAAAAAAATAAAAAAAAGGAATAAAAGTAAGTTTTTTGTCCATATTTTGTATTTGTCTGCAAATGTATGTTTGTTTGTCCAAATATGACGTCTGAAAAATAAAGAAGAAAAAGAAATATAAAAATAAGTTGTTTATCCATGTTTTGTGTTTGTCCGCATATGTGTGTTTGTTTCTCCGAATATGACATATGCAGAGTTCCCCTTTCAGGGAGTGAGAAGGTTGTTATACGAATATTTTCCAGGCGCCACTATGCTGCCACGCAGGCAGAGTTACCCTTTCAGGGAGTGAGATGTTTATTATTCAAATCTTTTCCAAGCATCACAAGGCTGCCACAAAAACTGAATTCCCTTTTCAGGGATAGAGACGTTTTTTATTCGAATCTATTCCAGGCGCCACTGTGCTACCACAAAGGCAGAGTTCTCCTTTCAGGGATAAATATTTTTGTTAGTCGAATCTATTCGACTACCGATTTTCCCTTTCAGGGATAGAGAAGTTTTTATATGAATCTTTTCCAGGCGCAACTATGCTGCCACACTGGCAGAGTTACTCTTTCAGGGAGTGATACGTTTATTATTCAAATCTTTTCCAGGAACCACTATGCCGCCACAAAGACAGGGTTCCCCTTTCAGGGAATGAGACTTTTATTATTCAAATCTTTTCCAAGCACCACTCTGCTGCCACAAAAAAAGAATTCCCTTTTCAGGGATAAAGACGTTTGTTCTTTTCAAGGCGCCATTATGCTGCTACAAAGGCAGAATTCCTCTTTCAGGGATAAATGTTTGTTATTCGAATCTTTTCCAGGTGCCACTATGCCGCCACAAAGGCAGAATTCCCCTTTCAGGGATAGAGACCTTTGTTGTTCAAATCTTTTTTAGGCGCCACAATGCTGCCACGCAGGCAGAGTTCCCCTTTCAGGAAGTGAGACGTTTATCATTCAAATCTTTTCCAGGCACCACTATGCCGCCACAAAGACAGGGTTCTTTTTTCAGGGATAGAGACGTTTTTTATTCGAATCTATTCCAGGCGCCACTATGCTACCACAAAGGCAGAGTTCCCCTTTCAGGGATAAATATTTTTGTTAGTCGAATCTATTCGACTAACGAATCTATTCGACTGTCAATTTTCCCTTTCAGGGATAGAGAAGTTTTTATACAAATCTTTTCCAGGCGCCACTATGCTGCCACACTGGCAGAGTTACTCTTTCAGGGAGTGATACGTTTATTATTCAAATCTTTTCCAGGAACCACTATGCCGCCACAAAGACAGGGTTCCCCTTTCAGGGAATGAGACTTTTATTATTCAAATCTTTTCCAAGCACCACTCTGCTGCCACAAAAAAAGAATTCCCTTTTCAGGGATAAAGACGTTTGTTCTTTTCAAGGCGCCATTATGCTGCTACAAAGGCAGAATTCCTCTTTCAGGGATAAATGTTTGTTATTCGAATCTTTTCCAGGTGCCACTATGCCGCCACAAAGGCAGAATTCCCCTTTCAGGGATAGAGACCTTTGTTGTTCAAATCTTTTTTAGGCGCCACAATGCTGCCACGCAGGCAGAGTTCCCCTTTCAGGGAAGTGAGACGTTTATCATTCAAATCTTTTCCAGGCACCACTATGCGCCACAAAGGCAGGGTTCCCCTTTCAGGGAATGAGCTTTTATTATTCAAATCTTTTCCAAGCACCACTCTGCTGCCACAAAGAAAGAATTCCCCTTTCAGGGATAAAGACGTTTGTTCTTTTCAAGGCGCCATTATGCTGCTACAAAGGCAGAATTCCTCTTTCAGGGATAGATGTTTGTTATTCGAATCTTTTCCAGGTGCCACTATGCTGCCACAAAGGCAGAATTCCCCTTTCAGGGATAGAGACGTTTGTTATTCAAATCTTTTTCAGGCGCCTCAATGCTGCCACGCAGGCAGAGTTCCCCTTTCAGGAAGTGAGACGTTTGTTATTTAAATCTTTTCCAGTTGCCACTATGCCGCCACAAAGGCAGAATTCCCTTTTCAGGGATAGAGACGTTTGTTATTCGAATCTTTTCAAGACACCACTATGCTGCCACAGAGGCAGAATTCCCCTTTCAGGGATAAATATTTTTATTAGTCGAATTGTTATTCAAAAACTTTCCAGGCACAACTATGCTGCCACAAAGACGGAATTCCCCTTTCAGGGATATAGGCGTTTTTAATTCGAATCTTTTCAAGGCACCAGTATGTTGCCACAGAGGCAGAATTCCCCTTTCAGCGATAGATATTTCTGTTGGTCGAATCTTTTCCAGGTGCCACTATGCCACCACAAAGGCAGAGTTTCCCTTTCAGGGATAGAGACGTTTGTTATTCGAATCTATTCCAGCCGCCACTAGGCTGTCACACAGGCAGAGTTCCCCTTTCAGGAATGGAGACATTTGTTATTCAAATCTTTTTCAGGCGCCACATTGCTGCCACGCAGGCAGAGTTCCCCTTTCAGGGAGTGAGACGTTTGTTATTCAAATCTTTTCCAGGTGCCACTATGCCGCCACAAAGGCAGAATTTCCTTTACAGGGATAGAGACGTTTGTAATTCGAATCTTTTCAAGACACCACTATGCTGCCACAGAGGCAGAATTCCCCTTTCAGGGAAAAATATTTTTATTGGTCGAATCTATTCCAGCCACCACTATGCTGCCACACAGGCAGAGTTCCCCTTTCAGGCAAAGAGACGTTTGCTATTCAAATCTTTTCCAGGCACCACTTTGCTGCCACAAAGACAGAGTTTCCCTTTCAGGGATAGAGACGTTTGTTATTCGAATCTTTTCCAGGCACCACTATGCTGCCACACAGGCAGAGTCCCCCTTTCAGGGAGGGAAACGTTTGTTATTCAAATACTTTCCAGGCACAACTATGCTGCCACAAAGACGGAATTCCTGTTTCAGGGATATAGGCGTTTTTTATTCGAAGCTTTTCAAGACGCCACTATACTGCCACAGAGGAAGAATTCCCCGTTCAGCAATAGATATTTTTGTTGGTCGAATCTTTTCCAGGCGCCACTATGCCACCACAAAGGCAGAGTTTCCCTTTCAGGGATAGAGACGTTTGTTATTCGAATCTATTCCAGCCGCCACTATGCTGTCACACAGGCAGAGTTTCCCTTTCAGGGAGTGAGACGTTTGTTATTCAAATCTTTTCCAGGAACAACTATGCTGCCACAAAGACGGAATTCATCTTTCAGGGATTGAGACGTTTGTCATTCGAATCTCTTCAAGGCGCCACTATGCTACCACAGTGGCAGAATTCCCCTCTCAGGTATAAATAATTTTGTTAGTCGAATCTATTCCAGGCTAACACTATGCTGCCACACAGGCAGAGTTGCCCTTTCAGGGAAAGAGACATTTGCTATTCAAATCTTTTCTAGGCACATCTATGCTGCCACAAAGACAGATTTTCCCTTTCAGAGATAGAGAAGTTTTTATACGAATCTTTTCCAGGCACCACTATGCTGCCACACAGGCAGAGTTACCCTTTCAGGGAGTGAGACGTTTATTATTCAAATCTTTTCCAAGCACCACTAGGTTGCCACAAAGACATAATTCCCTTTTCAGGGATAGAGACATTCGTTATTCGAATCTTCTCCATGCGCCACTATGCGGCCACAAAGGCAGAGTTCCCCTTTCAGGAGGGAGACGTTTGTGATTCAAATCATTTCCAAGCACCACAACGCTGTCACAAATGCTGAATTTCCCTTTCAGGGATAGATATGTTTGTTATTCGAATTTTTTCAAGGCGCCATTATACTGCCACACAGGCAGAGTTCCCCTTTCAGGGAGTGAGACGTTTGTTATTCAAATCTTTTCCAGGAACAACTATGCTGCCATAAAGACGGAATTCCTTTTTCAGGGATTGAGACGTTTGTCATTCGAATTTCTTCAAGGCGCTACTATGCTACCACAGTGACAGATTTCCCCTTTCAGGGATAAATGTTTTTGTTAGTCGAATCTATTCCAGACAACCACTATGCTGCCACACAGGCAGAGTTCCCCTTTCAGGGAGTGAGACGTTTGTTATTCAAATCCTTTCCAGGCACACCTATGCTGCCGCAAAGACGGACTTCCCCTTTCAGGGATAGAGAAGTTTTTATTCGAATCTTTTCCAGGCGCCACTCTGCTGCTACAGAGGAAGAGATCCCCTTTCAGGAAGTGAGACGTTTGTAATTTAAATCCTTTCCAGGTAACACTATGCTTCCACAAAGAAAGAATGCCCCTTTCAGGGATAGAGACGTTTGTTCTTTTCAAGTCGCCATCATGCTGCTACAAAGGCAGAATTCCCCTTTCAGGGATAGATGTTTGTTATTTGAATCTTTTCCAGGTGCCACTATGCCGCTACAAAGGCAGAGTTCCCCTTTCAGGGAGTGAGACGTTTGTTATTCGAATCTTTTCAAGGCGCCACTGTGCTGCCAAAATGGCAGATATCCCCTCTCAGGGATAGATCTGTTTGCTAGTCGAATCTTTTCCAGGCGCGAATATGCTTCCACAAAGACAGAGTTCCCTTCTCAGGGAGTGAGACGTTTGTTATTCAAATCTTTTTGAGGCACCACTATGCCACCACAAAGGCAGAGTTCAGCTTTCAGGGATAGATACTTTTGTTATTCGAGTCTATTCCAGCCGCCACTATGCTGCCTCAGAGGTAGAATTCCCCTTTCAGGGATAAATATTTTTGTTAGTCGAATCTTTTCCAGGCGCCACTTTGCCGCCACAAAGGCAAAGTTCCCCTTTCAGGGATAGAGACGTTCATTATTCGAATCTATTCCAGCCACCACTAAGCTGCCACACAGGCAGAGATCCCCATACAGGGAGTGAGACGTTTGTTATTCAAATCTTTCCCAGGCACCACTATGCTTCCACAAACAAAGAAATCCCCTGTCAGGGATAGAGACGTTTGTTCTTTTCAAGGCGCCATTATGCTGCTACAAAGGTAGAATTCCCCTTTTGTAGGAATTGAGACGTTTGTTATTTAAATCTTTTCCAGGAACCACTATGCTGCCAAAAATACAGAATTTCCCTTTCAGGGATAAAGACGTTTCCTTAAGCTGACTTCCCTTACGCACTAGAACTTCAGATTTCCAATTCTATGAGTCCCCTCCGAAGTTTATATGACCATCCTTCTAATAAACCATATATGTCCCGAGGGTGTAACTTACGACCCTTGCTCTAAGGGTTGGGGGGAGAGGTTCATCCTGAAGGACATAATTTCTGGGCCATTTAACTACGCTGAAAAAAAATGGCTATCTCAAAATTTTGATTGGATGTGTGTGAGGATATGGCAGGCATGGGAGGGGAGTAATCTACCGTCAAATCACTTCTTCCTATTGGAAATGGCACTAGCCCTTTTAATTCCCAATTGAATGAGCCCTATTTGAAGTTAATACGACAAAATGGTCATCGCATAATTCCTCTCAGATGTATTGTGGGAAAATACAAGATGGGGGAAGGGGAGATTCATTCCCCCCCCAATCACTTTGAACCTTGAAAAGGGCACTAGAGCTTCTGAATACCAATCCAATAAGCCCTTTTCGAAGTTCCTACGAACACCCTTTCTATAGAAACTTTATATTCCCCAGGGCATAACTTACAATACTTACCCCGAGGGCTGTGGGGGGGGATATCATCCTCAAAGACATAATTTCCGGGCCTTTCAGATACATTGAACAAAATGGCCTTCTAAAGCTTTGACTGCATATGTTTGGGGATATGGTAGGCGTGAGAGAGGGTATGTTGCCCTTGAATCACTATTGACTATTAAAATGCGCTCTAGCCCTTTCAATTTCCATTCGAACGAGTAGTTTTCAATTAGCTGTTGAAAGTGCTTATGTGCTTATATGTGTGGGAGTTCATATGGCTGACATTCAAAGTATGTAGCTACTCGATAATTTTAAACATATTTGATATTTTGGAATTTAAACTTGATTGTAACTTGGCCGTATTTCAGTCAAAACTGTAGTGTTTCGTCATGAAATGGCCAGAAAAGTCACATTGCTATGGCAATTTTGTTCTTTTTTTTTATTTAAAGGGCACTAAAAAAAAAAAAAATTTTTTAATGATACGTCTTCCAGATTTCTGGGAATATTTGTTCAAAGCAACCCCATCCCCCATTCCCTCGAGAAAAAGACAAAGCAAAAAAATAAAGACGCGTCTGTGATCTTCATCTAAAAAATGCAAAATTTCAGTAGCAATCTAATATAAACTAATTTATCCACCCTCTAAATCCACTTCAGTAGATATGTGTGATACACCTTAAAAGTTCTGCTCCTCAACTCAAAACTATAAACTACCTCCCACCCGAAAAAAGAATACATAATACAATAATTGCATAAGAATTGTAGAATACAATTCTTGTGGGACCAAAATAAATGAAAACGCCTAAGCAATACATATAATTACGTCCGTCAAGATGTTTGAAGTTTTGGAATATTTTCTTGTTTTTATCTATATCTTTTCCAATATGTTTTTGAGAGCAACAGCAAATTTTGATCATTTCTCCTAGAGCTAGTTTGCAACGGCAAGCATAGAAAGTTTACAAAACTAAATTTAATCTTAAAAATAAACATGAATTAGCCAAACTTTGTGTTTATTTTAGACCTAGAAAACTGAAACTCTAAATTTTGCACATGGATTGTTTTAGCATCTCGAATTGAAGCTAAATGTCCAAAAAAAAAATTTGTATTCAAACGGGTTCCAAAAAGGCGATTCTGATCATACCAGTGACTAATCGAACAAGGTGTGAAGACAGGTATGTTGATATCCCGTTATGTTTACATTTATATAAGTTTCCCCTTGCATAAATTAGAAATTCATCAGACTGAATGGAGGGGAAGGGTAATTTATGCAATAAGTGGATTTGCTCGAATTTAGGGAATAGTAAAGATTAAGTGCTATGTAGCAAAGTAGAAGAAACGATTTTGAGAACTATTTACTTGAATCTTTTTCTTCTAAAGCTAGACCGCTGTTCTAACCAACTGGATATGCAATACATTATCGTTGCTATTTCTGCTAGATGTTCTGTGAATATTTAAAACAACTTTTAAGTTTTTTTTCTCTAAAAGCCTGAAATTATTGTCTTAAGCAGCCATTTTATGCTTGACTGACATGATGCTGCATCTGCTTTTCAAAAGCTGTAATGCTAACGGACAAGTTTCCCATTCTCTTTGGCTTACGCAGCCCATCACTGATCAATATTTCTAGCGATTTTTCAAATTTCCCAGACAAAAAATCTCTAAATCAGCACCTAAATCACTAGATTATTGAAACAAATATCTAAATTAATCAAGAAATTACAGAAATCTAGTATTTTTCTAGACAGGGAAGCAGTCATGCTACCAATACATAACTTTAAAATCAAAGTATAGATGGCAATGATCCGAAATAAAATTTAAAAACAGTATACATGACTAAGAGAATGTCCTCAAATTAGCAAGAAAAAGTATTAAATTTTTACTTTATCAAAGAAATTCGTAAAAATCCAGATTAAGAGGCTCTTTTTATCTTAGAAATTAGTTGAGCTACTTGAATGATAGTAGCCTACCAGAAATTATTCCATACCTTAGGCCAGGAAAAAAGGAGAAACAAGTCTGTTTTATTCAGTTCCCAATTCACTGGTCTTTTAAACTGTGATAATCACTACTATTGTAATTAAAAGTAGTATTTTACATTAGTGACACTACTAAAGAAAACTTTAGTAGTTTTAAAATAGTTGTAGAAAACTAAAAACGCTCTCAGATATGTGAAATATAAAAAAATTGCATGCTGACCAACTGTCTGTATAGCACAAGTGCAAATCCCCTTATTCTCTTCGTTCAGCTAGGAGTGCTATACATGGTTGGAAACAATATAGCAAATTACTTCACTGCAAAATTGATATAATTTTGAGGGTTTCTAGCTCTTTAATGAATCCTTCAATTTTTTTCACTATATGACTATTAAGACCAATGAAAATTACTTATTAGCCTAGCATTTTTGTAATATTGGCTGCTATAGGGCATTTTGGGCCTTTTAAGAAGTCAAATATAATTTCGCTCAGAAGTAATTATTGAATTGTGGAAGAGTATATAAAAACTCATGAAATGATGTATTTGCTATCATCCTAGCTAAATTGTTTTTTCAGCTACAAATTCACCCATATCCCCCTCCCCTTTTAGATTTCTTTATATGCCCATTTGGAGCTATGTTGATTCTGGCTGGATCAAACTGCTGCCCCCTGCTCCAAATCAAATAATCAGCAATGTCAGAGCTCAAAACCCTGTTCTTCTTGATACATGATTTCTGGTCTAGTGTGCTAACCACTTGGCTAATCTAGTCTTGTGATCTATACAAAACTTACAAAAATAATTAAATGCTTAGACATGCCATGGCTGTTTGGTAAATTTTGTAATAAGATAATTTCTCAGACACAAATGGAAATTATTTTTTGATTCTGAATAAAATTCTGGTTCCAAAGATATATCAGTGTCTTAGCTATTCAACTAATGTAGTGACTTAATCTGAAAACTTATTGTCTACTTTGTAATTATGCAGTATATTTCTTGGATAATAAACTACCTCAGCACCAGGGCCTCCACTTCTAGGGAGATTACCCTGTTTTAGGGAGAAATCACTTCTTTTATGGACACTTATTTTTAGGGAAGTATAGGGTACAGTAAGGATTTTAAGAACACAAAACGTAGTCTGTTGAAAAGTGGCTTCAGTTACCAATATTGAAAAATTGGATTGAGAAAAGAGTGTCAAACAGTCAAAGAAAAATAATTATGTCCTGCATAGTAGGCTCAGTATGAAGTATAAATACTGTGGGAAATCAGAGTTGACTTGGCATGCTCTGACCAAGCAGCATATAAAAGCAAGCAATGAAATTGAGGCAAAGGTTGGCAGTGGCAGCATTGAAAACTTCTGACTGTGTGGGCAGTTATTCCAAAGAAATTGAATGCACATCTGCATATTTTTGGCAGAGTATAATATGCCATTAAGTATAGCACACAGTTTAGTCCCTCTCCTAAGAAAATTGTTTCTAAAAGACCAGGCCCTAGCAGGCATCACTCTGGGTAAACAGAAAAATACAAACATTTTGCAACTAAATCTTCTTTGGCACCACACCACCAGTTGATTCAGTTCTTTAGAACTTTAGGGTTTCATTTGAGAGATGCCCAGGCTGAAGACCTGTCAGTTGATTATTATTGGATAAAGATATTTAGTCTGAAGACTTGTAGTGGCAAAATCAAGTAACCAGAATTGTGGAAGTGAATATTGCTGATCTTCTGTTTACCTTTTAGCAATGTATCAGCTGAGCCATTGTTTAGTCTCCTGAAACTAATCAAAACAGACAACTGAAATAGAATTGAGAATATTACACTAGTTTCACTTATTCAAGCCAATTACTGGTTGAAAAACAAAGATAAAACTTCATCAACTGTCAGCATACAAAAAGCTGTTGCTGGCTTCAAGAAGAAGACAAACGCTTGTGTTGGAGATGAAACTTCATTAAAGTGTTTTATGTTGTCTTGTCAGTGCAAAAGATGTTATATATATAGGGAATTTTAGGGACAATTGATATAAAAATCAGAAAAATTGAAATCAAAAAGTGGAAGCACTGCCCAGCACCTGGTTAGTCCCTAACCTTAATGTCAGTTTAGTGTGAAGTCACTTCTAAAGGAAATGTGCTAATGAAATAGATGTAGAATGAAGGTCTATTACCATTAGGTTCCTTATTTCATGATCTGTCCAAATATGGGGGCATCTCTGACTATACATCCCAACCTACCTGATGGTGGCAGATATAGTCCTAGGAATATGTAAGAATTAGAATAGGTAAAATGCTATTTTAGGGCCATCTTGCCATCTTTGAAAGTGGTTGAGTTAGGTGAATAAAAGTCCCATGAAAGCATCCAGAGCCTTAATGATCTCTTGAGATGATGTTTTGAAGCCTCTTGATCCTCTTTCCCAACCTCTTGAGGTCACTGACCTTTGATGACAAATAACAAATTGCATATTACACAAATTAATCCTTGCAAAATAGGTCTTCTGCTGAAATGAAGCACAAGAAAAGCACTTTTGGTCTCTTACCTTTGCTCAATGTGATCAAGTATGATTTTGAAACATGGGTAGTCCAAAAAATGGACCAGTATTTGTTTAGATGTTTTCCAGAGGATTTGTCTATGAACTCTTTTGGGTACCCATTTGACTGACCAAATTTCAGTGAGAAAGCTGTACAAAAGCTAAGGTTTTATCCTGCTATCTAGGGCTATGATGAGGGATAGGTTGAGATGACATTAGAACTTATTGGGAAGATATAAATAGGGACAAACTGGTTTGTACTATGTAAATAGGGACAAACTGGGAAGATTGAACAAACTGGGATGGACAAGGGGTGTTTATTGCTGTGGCTATGTTTGCCTAAATTGGCTTGTTGCTGCAGTGAGTTGTTGTTAGTAGTAGTAGTAGTAGTAGTAGTAGTAGAATATTTAGGACAGTCATAGGGGTGGGTGCCTTATAAAAAAAAACAAGCTTATTATTCAAAAAAAACATACTATGAGGAATAAAAGTGTACTATTTTGTTTTGTTAGCATGTTTCCTTTGAAATTGGCCAACAACTAAAATGATACTTTAATCCAGGAAAAATACTTTGATTTAAAAGTATCTTTTGTCACCATGAACAGAAGCTCCTGTTTGATGCTTGTCTGGCCTGTGAAACCCACTCTGCCTAAGTATTGTAAACGCCAGTTGTAGATAAAAATACTACTCTAAAAAATACTTATAAATATATATAACGACAGAAGGAAGCCATACAATCCAATTAATAGAAATATGCTGCATATTGTGATCTTGTGCTTAAAGCTTTGAAGCATGAATAGCAATGTGAAATCTATGCTCCTCTATGGAAGTGAATATTAAAACTAAACATCCTGCTGGATGTTTTCTAGCCTTTGAAAACACATACTTCAAAGAATCCTGACCATATTGTGGCAGTTCACAAGTGAAATCATCAGCCATTGGTTATTGACCTGCTGAAACAAAGGAGATTTTTATTCCTTTACCATATTCTTACTCCAAGAAGCCTTTCTGGAAAAGGAAAAACTCACTCAAGGAGCCTTTATAGGAGAGAAAAAACTAGCAAATTATGGCTTTTCACTACATTGTTAAAAGAATTCTCCCTTTCCACATGTTTAAGAATCCTTTTTATTTTCTAAAGTTTGTAACTTTACAAAGGGTAGCTTCTTAGCCTATGGTCATTTACATGGGTTAAACTTGCTTTGTTTTGTATACCCCCAGCATTTTATGTAGACTTTGCTTATCATTTAAGCAGCTGTCTTGGAGTCAGTCTTAAAAAATACATAAACAATAGTTTTTATTAATCTTGTTTGGGTCAGTAATTTTTCTATTCTTCCAGAAATGCATTTTAATTCTTGAAAATGCAGGTCCTAAGAACGTACCCTAGCTCTCAAATAGGATAAATTCTTCTAATCAGATTTTATATTCACTCTGATATTGAAATAGTGATCAATAAGGCTTTGCTACTGCGCCCAAACTCCTTAACATCAGTGTCCATGTTCTCAATAATTCAATACTGGTGTAGCCATTTGCAATTCATTCTCCTGGAAATTTTCTATTAGCTGTTGACTCTACTGATGATGTAGCACCAGTCATCACTTTTGAAAATATGCCACAATAGGCTCTAAACTTTAAACTTAGTGCCCTCAGGCATTCTCGAGATTCGCTTTTTGTTAAATTGGATGCACATCGTATATTTTGATTTAGTTTAACATATCCCTCAACATTCCCCGAAGTTTCACCTTAATATGCTCAGACTTTCCCATCACACGCAGAATCAGTTATACCTTCCTTCCTAGATGATTTTAAATTCTAAAATTTAAAATTGTTGTCTTGGGGCATAGAGGGTATTAGAGCCCCAGAGAATTGTCACCAGACCGTTTGACTGATTTAAACGTAATTTATTTTT
Organism: Artemia franciscana; assembly: GCF_032884065.1. Taxonomy (NCBI): domain Eukaryota; kingdom Metazoa; phylum Arthropoda; class Branchiopoda; order Anostraca; family Artemiidae; genus Artemia; species Artemia franciscana. Next base: position 28,803,993 of record NC_088876.1, on the reverse strand, counting down.
TTTTTAATTTTGCTGACATGGGACTGAACAGGCAGCTCTTACCTTACCTTAATTTGTACTTGTAAATAGGAGTTTGAAACTTCTACAGTAGTCTTCTCTGATAGGCTGAATCTAATGGTGTGATTTTTGTTAAGATTCTATGACTTTTAAGGTGTGTTTCTCCCTATTTTCTAAAATAAGGCAAATTTTCTCAGGTTCGTACTTTTGATGGGTAAGACTAAACTCGATGAAACTTATATATTTAAAACCAGCATAAAAATCAAATTCTTTTGAGGTATCTATTACATTTATTTATTTGTATTTGGATCAAAATTCCATTTTGAGAGTTCTGGTTACTTTTGAGCCGAGTCGCTCTTTACGAGTTTGTTACCGCGAACTGTTTGATTTGATTTTACCGTAACTCACTTAGAATACAAGTTTGGAATTGTTTTTTTCTTTTAGCATTTGATATTTTCTTTATTCTCCACCTTTTCTGTTTTTGCCATTATTTGGATCAAGTTCTTTCCGTCCTTGGACCATAATTTATGCTTGTTTGGTGTTATTTTTGCTTTTGTCTTACTTGTGTTATTTGTTTTGTTGTTTTACTATCTCTTTTGGGACATATGAAGCAAACTCGGCTCTATTAGAGCTTTTCATAGCCTTTTGAAAATAAATCTTATCTTCTCTTATCAAAATTGTGGAATAGCCATTTCGTTTAAAATAGTCCAAAGAACATATAACAACCCAAAACTAAATTCAGCAGATATAAATTCCTTTATAATTAAAACTTGCAACGACCAGAAATCATAGGTAGACCCACAAGATGGATCTCATAAGGCTTTCCTCACTGTTGCAGGTTTAGATATTCCATTACTTCCAGCTCAAGCGCAAATGGAGAAAAAAGGCGGAACAAATATAAAACTTGGCGATGCTATTGCTGATAAAATATCAGTAATCAGTATCTTGCCTATTTAATAGGTAGGATTTACCAGTTTCTATTACTGGTCGGCGTAGACGAAATGCTGCCACAAAAACAGAATTCCCTTAACAGGAAGAATAGAAAATGTTTCACTTTGCCATTAACAAGGATATCATTTTAATTTGATGTTAATGTCTCAAAGGCAGCATATTTGGAAAAATATTAATGTGGAACGTATTATGAAATTTAATAAAAAATATTTTTGTCGTTTTCTTTAAGTTAAAAAGAGCATTTGGATCAATTTAAAAAAATTATTTGCTCAAAGTAAAGACCGAATTTGACACTTAAAATTAGCAACAGTTTTAAAGCTGCTGAATAAATTATAGTTATTTTTTCAAATCATTGGGGGGGGGGCAACTGCCCCCTCCCCCTTTTAGCAACGTCACTATTTAGGAACGTCAACGTCTGTAATTTTTCTTTCAGCGTCCCGGTCGTCATTTATATTCCCGGTGTCCCGGTCGTCATTTGTGTCCCGGTGTCCCGGTCTGTAATTTATCTTTGAGTGTCCTGGTCGTCATTTATATCTCCCGGTCGTTATTTGTGTCCCAGTGTCCCAGTTTGTAATTTCTCTTTGAGTGTCCGTCATTTATATTCCCTGTGTCCCGGTTTCTAGTTTTCTTTTTCTCCTTTATTTTTCAGTTTTTTTTCCTTTTTTTTAGTTTTTTTTTTCTTTTTCAGTTTTTAGTTTTTTTTATTAGTTTTAGTTTTTTTTCTTTTTAGTTTATTTTGTAGTTTTTACAAAATAAACTTAATAAAATTTAGTTTTTTTAGTTTTTTTTTTCTTTTTTAGTTTTTAATTTTTACCTTTTTTAGTGTTTTACCTTTCATTTGTGTTCCGGTTTCCCGGTCTGTAATTTCTCTTTCAGTGTCTCGGTCGTCATTTATATTCCTTTTCAAATCCTTTTCATGCACCATTCTGCTGCCACAAAGAAAGAATTAGAGACGTTTGTTCTTTTCAAGGCGCCATTATGCTGCTACAAAGGTAGAATTCCCCTTTCAGGGATAGACGTTTGTTATTCAAATCTTTTTCAGGCGCCACAATGCTGCCACGCAGACAGAGTTCCCCTTTCAGGGATGAGACGTTTGTAATTCAAATCTTTTCCAGGAAAAACGATGCTGCCACAAGGACGGAATTCCCCTTTCAGGGATAGAGACGTTTGTTATTCGAATCTTTTCAAGACACCACTATGCTGCCACAGAGGCAGAATTCCCCTTTCAGGGATAAATATTTTTGTTACCCGAATCTATTTCAGCCACCACTATGCTGCCACACAGGCAGAGATCCCCTTTCAGGGAAAGAGACGTTTTTTATTCAATCTTTTCCAGGCACCACTATGCTGCCACAAAAACAGATTTTCCCTTTCAGGGATAGAGACGTTTGTTATTCGAATCTTTTCCAGGCACCACTATGTTGCCACATAGGCAGAGTTCCCCTTTCAGGGAGTGAAACGTTTGTTGTTCAAATACTTTCCAGGCACATCTATGTTGCCACAAAGACGGAATTCCCCTTTCAGGGATATAGGCGTTTTTTATTCGAATCTTTTCAAGGCACCACTATGCTGCCACAGAGGCAGAAGTCTCCTTTCAGGGATATTTTGTTAGTCGAATCTTTTCCAGGCGCCACTATGCCACCACAAAGGCAGAGTTCCCCTTTCAGGGATAGAGGCGTTTGTTATTCGAATCTATTCCAGCCGCCACTATGCTGTCACACAGGCAGAGTTCCCATTTCAGGGAGTGAGACGTTTGTTATTCAAATCTTTTCCAGGCACAACTATGCTACCACAAAGACGAAATTCCCCTTTCAGGAATAGAGAGGTTTTTATTCGAATATTTTCTAGGCACCACTATGTTGCCACAAAGACAGATTTTCCCTTTCAGGGATAGAGACGTTTTTTATTCGAATCATTTCCAGGCACTACAATGTTGCCACACAGGCAAAGTTCCCCTTTCAGGGAGTGAAACGTTTGTTATTCAAATACTTTTGAGGCACAACTATGCTGCCACAAAGACGGAATTCCCCTTTCAGGGATATAGGCGTTTTTTATTCGAATCTTTTTTAGGCGCCACTATGCCACCACAAAGGCAGAGCTCCCCTTTCAGGGATAGACACGTTTGTTATTTGAATCTATCCCAGCCGCCACTATGCTGTCAGACAGGTAGAGTACCCCTTTCAGGGATAGAGACGTTTGCTATTCAAATCGTTTGTTATTTGGCCCTTTCAGGGACGTTTGTTATTCGAATCTTTTCCAGGCACCACTATGCTGCCACAGAGGCAGAATTCTTCTTTCAGGGATAGATATTTTTGTTGGTCGAATCTTTTCCAGGTGCAACTCTGCCATCACAAAGGCGTTGGAGACGTTTGTTATTCGAATCTATTCCAGCCGCCACTATGCAGTCACACAGGAAGATTTTTCCTTTCATGGAATGAAACGTTTGTTATTCAAATCTTTTCCAGGAACAACTATGCTGCCACAAAGACGGAATTCCCCTTTCAGGGATAGAGACGTTTGTCATTCGAATCTCTTCAAGGCGCCAATATGCTACCACAGTGGCAGAACTCCCCTTTCAGGGATAAATGTTTTTGTTAGTCGAATCTATTACAGCCACCACTATGCTGCCACATATGCAGAGTTCCCTTTTCAGAGAAAGAGACGTTTGGTATTCAAATCTTTTCAAAGCACCACTATGCTGCCACAAAGACAGAATTCCCCTTTCAGGGATAGGGACGTTTGTTATTCGAATCTTTTCAAGACGCCACTGTGCTGCCAAAAGGGCAGATATCCCCTTTCAGGGATAGATATGTTTGTTAGTCGAATCTTTTCCAGGCGCCAATATGCTCCCACACAGGCAGAGTTCCCTTTTCAGGGAGTGAGAGGCACCACTATGCCACCACAAAGGCAGAGTTCCCCTTTCAGGGATAGAGACGTTTGTTATTCGAGTCTATTCCAGCCGCCACTATGCTGCCACATAGGTAGAATTCCCCTTTCAGGGATAAATATTTTTGTTAGTCGAATCTTTTCAAGGCGCCACTTTGCCGCCACAAAGGCAAAGTTCCTCTTTCAGGGATAGAGAAGTTTATTATTCGAATCTTCCAGCCGCCACTAAGCTGCCACTCAGGCAGAGATCCCCATTCAGGGAGTGAGACGTTTGTTATTCGAATATTTTCCAGGCACCACTATGCTGCCACAAAGAAAGAAATCCCCTTTCAGGGATAGAGACATTTGTTCTTTTCATGGCGCCATTATGCTGCTACAAAGGGAGAACTCCAGTTTCAGGGATAGATATATTTGTTATTCGAATCTTTTCCAGGCGCCACTATGCCACCACAATGGCAGAGTTCCCCTTTTTTAGGAATTGAGACGTTTGTTATTCAAATCTTTTCCAGGCACCACTATGCTGCCAAAAAGACAGAATTTCCCTTTCAGGGATAAAGATGTTTCCGTACGCTGACTTAAAAGGGGAACTATAACTTCAGATATCCAATTCAATGATTCCCCTCCGAAGTTTATATGACCATCCTTCTAATAAACCATATATTTCCTGAGGGCATAACTTACGACCCTAGCTCTAAGGGTTGGGGGGAGGGGTTCATCCTGAAGGACATAATTTCTGGACCACTTAACTACACTGAACAAAATGGCTATCTCAAAATTTTGATTGGATGTGTGTGAGGAAATGGCAGGCATGGGAGGGGAGTAAGCTACCGTCCAATCACTTCTGCCTATTGGAAATGGCACTAGTCCTTTTAATTCCCAATTGAATGAGCCCTATTTGAAGTTTCTACGAAAAAATGGCCATCGCAAAATTCCTCTCAGTTGTATTGCGGGAAAATACAAGGTGGGGAGGGGAGATTCATTCTCCCTCCAATCAATTTGAACCTTGAAAAGGACATTAGAGCTTCTGAATACTAATCTAATAAGCCCTTTTCGAAGTTCCTACGAGCACCCTTTCTATAAAAACTTTTTATTCCCCAGGGCATAACTTACAATACTTACCCTTAGGGCTGTGGGGGGGGGGGGGGGTATCATCCTCAAAGAAATAATTTCCGGACCTTTCAGATACGTTTAACAAAATGGCCGTCTAAAGCTTTGACTGCATATGTTTGGGGATATGGTAGGCGTGAGAGAGGGTTTGTTGCCCTCCAATCACTATTGACTATTAAAATGAGCACTAGCCCTTTCAATTTCCATTCGAACGAGTAGTTTTCAATTAGCTGTTGATGGGTTGTTGAAAGTGCTCATATGTTTATATGTGTTTATATGTGTGGGAGCTTATATGCCTGACGTACAAAGTTTTCAATATCCCGCTGAATTTTTAAAGCATGTAGCTACTCGATAATTTTAAACATATTTGATATTTGGGAATTTAAACTTGATTGTAACTTGGTCGTATTTCAGTCAATACTGTAGTGTTTTGTCATGAAATGGCCAGAAAAGTCACATTGCTATGGCAATTTTGTTCTTTTTTCATTTTGTTCTTTATCATCAAAAAATTAAATTTTTTGATGATAAGTCTTCCAGATTTCTGGGAATGTTTGTTCAAAGCAACCCCATCCCCCATTCCCTCGAGAAATAGACAAAACAACAAAATAAAGACGCGTCTGTGATCTGCATCTAAAAAATACAAAATTTCAGTAGCAATCTAATATAAACTAATTTATATCGCCCTCTAAACCCCTCTTCAGTAGATATGTGTGAAAAACCTTAAAAGTTCTGCTCCTCAACTCAAAACTATAAACTACCACCCACCCGAAAAAAGAATACATAATACAATAATTGCATAATAATTGCAGAATACAATTCTTGTGGGACCAAAATAAATGAGAACGCCTAAGCAATACATATAATTACGTCCGTCAAGATGTTTGAAGTTTTGGAATATTTTCTTGTTTTTATCTATATCTTTTCCAATATGTTTTTGAGAGCAACAGCAAATTTTGATCATTTCTCCTAGAGCTAGCTTGCAACGGCAAGCATAGAAAGTTTACAAAACTGAATTTAATCTTAAAAATAAACATGAATTAGCCAAACTTTGTGTTTATTTTAGACCTAGAAAACTGAAACTCTAAATTTTGCACATGCATTGTTTCAGCATCTCGAATTGAAGCTAATTGTCCAAAATGAAAATTTATATGTAAACGGGTTCCAAAAAGGAATATATATATATATATATATATATATATATATATATATATATATATATATATATATATATATATATATACATATATATATATATATATATATATATATATATATATATATATATATATATATATATATATATATATATATATATAAATAAGTTGTCTGTCTGTCTTTGGATCAGGTGACGTCATGTTTCTGTGTCGGCTGACGTCATGAAATTAGTTGTCGTCATTTTTGCTATGACGGTGACGTCATTAAAGATATTTAAGACATATATGTTCACGTAGAAATCTATTAATGTTTAAGTTTAAACTGACTGATGAACTTACAATGGCAAAAGCCGATGAAGATGCTCAAAGAGTCTATGCCAAAAAACTTGCTGCTGATAGAGAAAGTCAGAAAAGAAAGCGTGCCGAGGAATCTAAAGAACAGCAAGGAAACAGGCTTGAGGCTAAAGAACGCAAAACCGCGCAGTTAGATGAAGATCCACCTGGACAGCGAGAGTCAAAACATATCAAAACTGAAAATGATAGCGATGATGATTGGGTTTGGGATTTTGACTTGGATAAGGTCATTAATGCCTACCAGATTTTAGTTAAAAAAAACAAAGGTTCGGCGATATGTATTTCATAGTGAAGCTGAAAAATGAAGAAGAAAAAGAAAACTGAAAAAAGAAAAAATGTAAAAAACATGACGACCGGGACACAGGGATTATAAATGACGACCAGGACACGCTGAAAAATAAAGAAGAAAAAGAAAACTGAAAAAAGAAAAAATGTAAAAAACTAAAAAATACTAAAAAGAAAAAACACTCAAAGAGAAATTACAGACCGGGACAGAGGGAATATAAATAACGACCGGGACACTCAAAGAGAAATTACAGACTGGGATACCGGGACACAAATGACGACCGGGACCGTTGATCCGTTGATTTTTGAACGGAAGTCATGGCCAATTGACGAAAAAAGCCAAGACAAATTGTCCAGGTTAATTTTACCCCTTGGATGGCCGTTGTTACTGTCTCCCATCAACAATGAAATAACAATGAATATAAATCAACAATGAATATAAATGGAAATAAGAGTCCAATTCAAAGCCTACAAGGGCCTCCTAGAATTTGCCTCGACTCTTATACAAGCAGGCAGAGTTACCCTTTCAGGGAGTGAGATGTTTATTATTCAAATCTTTTCCAAGCACCACTCTGCTGCCACAAAGAAAGAATTCCCCTTTCAGGAATAGAGACGTTTGTTCTTTTCAAGGCGCCATTATGCTGCTACAAAGGCAGAATTCCTCTTTCAGGGATAGATGTTTGTTATTCGAATCTTTTCCAGGTGCCACTATGCCGCCACAAAGGCAGAATTCCCCTTTCAGGGATAGAGACGTTTGTTATTCAAATCTTTTTCAGGTGCCACAATGCTGCCACGCAGGCAGAGTTCCCCTTTCAGGAAGTGAGACGTTTGTTATTTAAATCTTTTCAAGACACCACTATGCTGCCACAGAGGCAGAATTCCCCTTTCAGGGATAAATATTTTTATTAGTCGAATCTATTCCATCCACCACTATGCTGCCATACAGGCAGAGTTCTCCTTTCAGGGAGAGAAACGTTTGTTATTCAAAAACTTTCCAGGGACAACTATGCTGCCACAAAGACGGAATTCCCCTTTCAGGGATATAGGCGTTTTTAATTCGAATCTTTTCAAGGCACCAGTATGCTGCCACAGAGGCAGAATTCCCCTTTCAGCGATAGATATTTCTGTTGGTCGAATCTTTTCCAGGTGCCACTATGCCACCACAAAGGCAGAGTTTCCCTTTCAGGGATAGAGACGTTTGTTATTCGAATCTATTCCAGCCGCCACTAGGCTGTCACACAGGCAGAGTTCCCCTTTCAGGAATGGAGACATTTGTTATTCAAATCTTTTTCAGGCGCCACATTGCTGCCACGCAGGCAGAATTCCCCTTTCAGGGAGTGAGACGTTTGTTATTCAAATCTTTTCCAGGTGCCACTATGCCGCCACAAAGGGAGAATTCCCTTTACAGGGATAGAGACGTTTGTAATTCGAATCTTTTCAAGACACCACTATGCTGCCACAGAGGCAGAATTCCCCTTTCAGGGAAAAATATTTTTATTGGTCGAATCTATTCCAGCCACCACTATGCTGCCACACAGGCAGAGTTCCCCTTTCAGGCAAAGAGACGTTTGCTATTCAAATCTTTTCCAGGCACCACTTTGCTGCCACAAAGACAGAGTTTCCCTTTCAGGGATAGAGACGTTTGTTATTCGAATCTTTTCCAGGCACCACTATGCTGCCACACAGGCAGAGTCCCCCTTTCAGGGAGGGAAACGTTTGTTATTCAAATACTTTCCAGGCACCACTATGCTGCCACAAAGACGGAATTCCTGTTTCAGGGATATAGGCGTTTTTTATTCGAAGCTTTTCAAGACGCCACTATACTGCCACAGAGGCAGAATTCCCCGTTCAGCAATAGATATTTTTGTTGGTCGAATCTTTTCCAGGCGCCACTATGCCACCACAAAGGCAGAGTTTCCCTTTCAGGGATAGAGACGTTTGTTATTCGAATCTATTCCAGCCGCCACTATGCTGTCACACAGGCAGAGTTTCCCTTTCAGGGAGTGAGACGTTTGTTATTCAAATCTTTTCCAGGAACAACTATGCTGCCACAAAGACGGAATTCCTCTTTCAGGGATTGAGACGTTTGTCATTCGAATCTCTTCAAGGCGCCACTATGCTACCACAGTGGCAGAATTCCCCTCTCAGGTATAAATAATTTTGTTAGTCGAATCTATTCCAGGCTAACACTATGCTGCCACACAGGCAGAGTTCCCCTTTCAGGGAAAGAGACATTTGCTATTCAAATCTTTTCTAGGCACATCTATGCTGCCACAAAGACAGATTTTCCCTTTCAGAGATAGAGAAGTTTTTATACGAATCTTTTCCAGGCACCACTCTGCTGCCACACAGGCAGAGTTACCCTTTCAGGGAGTGAGACGTTTATTATTCAAATCTTTTCCAAGCACCACTAGGTTGCCACAAAGACAGAATTCCCTTTTCAGGGATAGAGACATTCGTTATTCGAATCTTTTCCATGCGCCACTATGCGGCCACAAAGGCAGAGTTCCCCTTTCAGGGAGGGAGACGTTTGTGATTCAAATCATTTCCAAGCACCACAACGCTGTCACAAATGCTGAATTTCCCTTTCAGGGATAGATATGTTTGTTATTCGAATTTTTTCAAGGCGCCATTATACTGCCACACAGGCAGAGTTCCCCTTTCAGGGAGTGAGACGTTTGTTATTCAAATCTTTTCCAGGAACAACTATGCTGCCATAAAGACGGAATTCCTTTTTCAGGGATTGAGACGTTTGTCATTCGAAAACTTGAAGAAATACCCCAGAACCCGGGCCTCCACTTCTAGGGAGATTACCATGTTTTAGGGAGAAATCACTTCTTTTAGGGACATTTATTTTTTGGGAATAATGGGGTAAAGTAAGGTTTTTAAGAACACAAAACAAAGTCTGTCGAAAAGTGGCTTCAGTTACTAATCTTGAAAAATTGAATAGAGAAAAGAGTGTCAAACAAGTCAAAGAAAAATAATTATGTCCTGCATAGTAGGCTCAGTTTGAAGTATGAATACTTTGGGAAATCAGAGTTGACCAGGCATGCTTTGAACTAGCATCATATAAAAGCAAGCAATAAAATTGAGGGAAAGGTTGGCAGTGGCAGCATTGAAAAATTCTGACTGTGTGGGCAGTTATTCCAAAGAAATTGAATGCACATCTGCATATTTTTGGCAGAGCATAATATGCCATTAAGTATTGCATGCAGCTTAGTCCCTCTCGTAAGAAAAATGTTTCTAAAAGACCAGGCCCTAGCAGGCATCACTCTGGGTAAACAGAAAAACATAAACATTTTGCAACAAAATCTTCTTTGGTACCACACCACCAGTTGATTCTGTTCTTTAGAACTTTAGGGCTTCATTTGAGAGATGCCCAAGCTGAAGAACTGTCAGTTGATTATTATTGGATAAAGATATTTAGTCTGAAGACTTGTAGTGGCAAAATCAAGCACCCAGACTTATGGAAGTGCATATTGCTGATCTTCTGTTTACCTTTTAGCAATGTACCAGCTGAGCCTTTGTTTAGTCTCCTGAAATTAATCAAAACAGACATCCGAAAATAGAATTGAGAATATCACACTAGTTTCACTTATTCAAGTCAATTACTTGTTGAAAAACAAAGATAAAACTTCATCAACTGTCAGAATACAAAAAGCTGTTGCTGGCTTCAAGAAGCAGACAAACGCTTGTGCTGGAGATGGAACTTAATTAAAGTGTTTTATGTGTTCTTGGCAGTGCAAAAGATGTTATATATAGGGAATTTTAGGCACAATTGATATAAAATTCAGGAAAATTGAAATCAAAACGTGGAAGCACTGTCCAGCACCTGGTTAGTCCCTAACCTTAATGTCAATTTAGTGTGAAGTCACTTCTAAAGGAAATGTGCTAATGAAATAGATGTAGAATGTAGGTCCATTACCATTAGGTTCCTTATTTCATGATCCTTCCAAATATGGGGGCATCTCTGACAATACATCCCAACCTACCTGATGGTGGCAGATATAGTCCTAGGAATATGTAAGAATTAGAATAGGTAAAATGCTATTTTAGGGCCAGTTTGCTATCTTTGACAGTGGTTGAGTTAGTTGAATAAAAGTCCCAAGAAAGCATCCAGAGCCTTAATGATCTCTTGAGATGATGTTTTGAAGCCTCTTGATCCGCCAATTGTAGATAAAAATACTACTTTAAAAAAATACTTATAAATATATATAACGACAGAAGGAAGCAATACAATCCAATTAATAGAAATATACTGCATATTGTAATCTTGTGCTTGAAGGTCTGAAACATGAATAACAATATGAAATCTATGCTCCTGTATGGAAGTGAATTCTAGAAACTAAACATCCTGCTGGATGTGTTCTAGCCTTGGAAAAGACATGACTTAGAAGAATCCTGAACATATTGTGGCAGTTCATCAGTGAACTCATCAGCCATTGGCTGTTGACGTGCTGAAACAAAGGAGTTTTTTGTTCCTTTACCATATTCTTACTCCAAGGAGCCTTTCTGAAAAAGGAAAAACTTACTCAAGGAGCCTTTATAGGAGAGAAAAACTTGCAAAATATGTCTTTTCATCACGGTGTTAAAAGAATTCTCCCTTTCCACATGTTTAAGAATCCTATTTATTTTCTAAAGTTTTTAATTTATAAAGGGTAGCTTCTTAACCTATGGTTATTTACATGGGTTAAACTTGCTTTATTTTGTATACCCCCAGCATTTTAAGTAGACTTTGCATATCATTTAAGCAGCTGTCTTGGAGTCAGTCTTAAAAAATACATAAACAACAGTTTTTATTAATCTTGATGGGACAGTAATTTTTCTATTCTTCCAGAAATGTATTTTAATTCTTGAAAATGTAGGTCCTAAGAACACACCCTAGCTCTCAAATAGGATAAATTCTTCAAATCAGATTTTATATTCACTCTGATATTGAAATAGTGATCAATAAGGCTTTGCTACTGCGCCCAAACTCCTTAACATCAGTGACCATGTTCTCAATAATACAATGCTGGTGTAGCCATTTGCAATTCATTCTTCTGGAAATTTTCTTTTAGCTGTTGACTCTGCTGATGATGTAGCACCAGTCATACCAGTCTTTGTGAACGCACAGCTGAACTGGAAACGTTGGTGTCCACTGCAGAAAGTTTCGGTTTTAAAGTGAACTGGCCTAAAAGCAAAATAATGCCTTTGGACAATGCACCATGCTTACCCATGACGTTTATAGAATTGTGTAGTTGGAATGTTGAGATAGTCAAGCAGTTCATCTTTCTTGGTTTAAGAGTCTCCTAAAATGGAAATGTAGATGTAGAGTTATTAGTAAGGGTTGAAAGGTGAGTACAGTCTTCTAAGAACAATTTTATGAAAAGGAAGATCAATTGTCCCATCAAAGCACGAATCTACTCTGCTTTGGTAGCTAGTCTTATGCTTAACTTGTCAGTCGATTGTGACTTGCTGAAGATGACCAAAACGAATTTTTCCAGGAGTAAACATATTTGCAAAATCAAACATGGTAGCCTAACAAGGAATGGGAATTGTACATTTTATACTGCTTTAATTCCTTAACACTTTCTGAGCAGCTCAAGTCTCACTTGTTGCATTGCTAGGACCATTTAGTTTTCTAGTCTTCTGAAACATCTACCAAACTCATGTTCAAATCTAGCCTAACCTTAAATGGCCAGTAAAGCTAAATAGGAAAATCATGCACAAGATTGGTGGAAGTCATCCACAGTGAACTTACTATCCAAAGAATCGACCCCAATTAGGTTCCAAACCTAGATCTTAACAGACGTCTGCAGAGATGAAGAACAGTGCTGATGGCTGGTTCTCTCTAAGCTGGGGAAGTGATTGGATAAGAGCTTTAAGTCAAGTTATACTGGCTTTGAAGGCAATTAAGGACCAATATCCTGAAAGTCTTATTTTAGCATGCAATTGCCCATAGTGCACAACCATCCCTAACATATAGCAAAACATATTTTTTTAATGTCATATTTTAATTGTTGGTGCCTTAACTAGAGGCTTCAGAGTGTGAAACAAAGAGGCTATCAAAACTGCTGTTTAGTGCCATATATTTTTTTGTTTTATTTATCATGTTGAATACACATGATGAAACTATTGAGTAATTAAATAAAAAAAAAACAAGTTTTTTTTAACTGAAAGTAAGGAGCGACATTAAAGCTTAAAACGAACAGAAATTACTTCGTATATGAAAGAGGCTGCTTCCTCATCAACGCCCCGCTCTTTACGCTAAAGTTTGACTCTTTCTCTCAATTCTTTTTTTTTTAAACAGTAAAAATCTTTAGCGTAAAGAGCGGGGCGTTGATTATTAGTAAAAGATTTACGTAACTTATAAATTAGCTTACGTAAAGAACTTTTGTATTCTCATATTTTTATTACATATATGAGGGGGTTCGCCCCCTTGTCAGATCCTCGCTCTTTACACTAAAGCTTAAATTTTGTCCCAATTCATTAAGAATGACCTCAGAATCACAAAAGCCGTAGAATAAATAGTTGAAATTACTAAAAATACTTTAGCGTAAAGAGCGAGGTATTAGGAGCAGGTGAGCCCCTCAAATGGGTAATAATTTCTGTTTGTTTTAAGTTTTAATGCTGTTCCTTACTTGCAGCTGAAAGAACTTTTTCATATTAATTTTTCATTGTTTTTTTTTAAATAATGCTAGTAAATCCTGCGCTCCCTTCATGGAGATTTTCTTCCCCCATGACAAATTATCGATGGAAAGCTCCCCCAGCATATCCCCCTCTTTTCAACCCCTCCCCCAAACCAAAAAATCCTCCTGAAAACGCCTGTACACTTCCCAATAACCATTACTATATGTAAGTACTGGTCAAAGTTTGTAACTTGTTGCCCCTCCCACCGGGACTGTGGGGGAGGGGGGTAAGTCGTCCCCAAAGACATAGTTATAAGGTTTTTCGACTACTCTTAATAAAATGGCTATCTCAGAATTTTGATCCGTTGACTTTGGTAAAATAATTAGCGTGGGAGGGGGCCTAGGTGCACTCCAATTTTTTTGGTCACTTAAAAAGGACACTAGAACTTTTCATTTTCGTTAGAATGAGCCCTCTTGCAACATTCTAGGACAACTGGGTCGATATGATCACCACTGGAAAAAAAAAAAAAAAACACGCATCCGTGATCTGCCTTCTGGCAAAAAATACAAAATTCCCCTTTTTTGTAGATAGGAGCTTGAAACTTCTACAGTAAAGTTCCCTGATACGCTGAATCTGATGGTGTGATTTTCGTTAAGATTCTATGACTTCTAGGGGGCGTTTCCCCCTATTATCTAAAATAACGCAAATTTTCTCAGGCTCGTAACTTTTGATGGGTAAGACTAAACTTGATAAAACTTATATATTTAAAATCAGCATTAAAATGCGATTCTTTTGATGTAGGTATTGGTATCAAAATTTTGGTTACTATTGAGCCGGGTCGCTCCTTACTACAGTTCGTTACCACGAACTGTTTGATTTCCACAATTGAAGTTTTTTGTTGTCTGCTGTCAGAACTTAGCTTAAGAGGAGGTCTGATTGTGCTAAAAATAATTATTATATAGCAGTAATAATAAGTATATAATATAATAGTAATATAATATAATAGTAATAATAAGTATATGCAGTAATTCCTCTAAGTTGACAGATCAAAGTAGGTCAGTTCCTGGCAAATGTTTCAATGTTTGTTTCCTTGTTTTATTGAATATAAGCTACTGTTTTCAATTACTCGAGTCATTTCTTATTCTGTTTCTGTCCTCGTCTTTTGTGATCTTGTCGATTCAATATCTTATTTTTTTTTAGGTTACAAATTTAGGTTGACAGATTTAGAGGTTGTTTTCATTTCCACCTTTGAAATTTCAAAACTAGATAATCTAATCTTGAAATGTTAGATTTTAAGAATTTAAAACACCTTAAATATCAGGGGAAAAAATTGACCTGAGTAAGTATGGCGAAACAGGAAGAATAGAAAATTTTTCACTTTGCCATTAACACGGATATCATTTTAATTTGATGTTAATGTCCCAAAGGCAGCATATTTGGAAAAATATTAATGTGGAATGTATTATGAAATTTAATAGAACATATTTTTGTCGTTTTCTTTAAGTTAAAAAGAGCATTTGGATTAATTTAAAAAAATTATTTGACACTTCAAATTAGCGATAGTTTTAAAGCTGCTGAATAAATTATAGTTTTTTTTTCATATTATTGGGGGGGGGCAACTGCCCCCTCCTCCTCTTATTAACGTCACTATTTAGCAACGTCAACAACGTCACTATTTAGCAACGTCAACGTCTGTAATTTCTCTTTGAGCGTCCCGGTCGTCATTTATATTCCCGGTGTCCCGGTCGCCATTTGTGTCCTGGTGTTCCGGTCTGTAATTTATCTTTGAGTGTCCCGGTCGTCATTTATATCTCCCGGTCGTTATTTGTGTCCCAGTGTCCAAGTCTGTAATTTCTCTTTGAGTGTCCCGGTCGTCATTTATATTCCCTGTTTCCCGGTTTTTAGTTTTCTTTTTCTCCTTTATTTTTCAGTTTTTTTCCTTTTTTAGTTTTTGTTTTTTTTAGTTTTTATGGCACTTGGTATTAACCAAGTGACATATAGCAATCGCCAATTCTCTCGGTCTGTCTGTCGGTCCCGGTTTTGCTACTTTAGGCACTTCCAGGAAGGCTAGGACGATGAAATTTGGCAAGCGTATCAGGGACCGGACCAGATTAAATTAGAAATAGTCGTTTTCCCGATTTGACCTTCTGGGGGGGAGTGGGGGCCCGGTTAATTCGCAAAAAATAGAAAAAATGAAGTATTTTTAACTTATCAGCGGGTATTTGGATCTTAATGAAATAAGATGTTTGGAATGATATTGTGTCTTAGAGCTCTTATTTTAAATCCCGAATGGATCTGATGACATTGAGGGGAGTTGGAGGGGGAAAACCTAAAGTCCCGGTTTTGCTACTTTAGGCACTTCCAGGTAACCTAGGACGATGAAATTTGGCAAGCGTATCAGGGACTGGACCAGATTAAATTAGAAATAGTCGTTTTCCCGATTTGACCATCTGGGGGGGGGGGGAGTAGGGGCCGGTTAATTCGGAAAAATAGAAAAAATGAAGTATTTTTAACTTATGAGCGGGTGATTGGATCTTAATGAAATTTGATGTTTGGAATGATATTGTGTCTCAGAGCTCTTATTTTAAATCCCGACTGGGTCTGATGACATTGGGGGGAGTTGGAGGGGGGAAACCTAAAATCTTGGAAAACACTTAGAGTAGAGGGATCGGGATGAAACTTGATGGGAAAAATAAGCGCAAGTCCCAGATACATGATTGACATAATCGGAACTTATTTGCTCTCTTTGGGGTAGTTGGGGGGGGGGAGTAAGTCTTAAAAATTAGAAAAATGAGGTATTTTCAACTTACGAACGGGTGATCGGATCTCAATGAAATTTGATGTTTAGAAGGATATCGTGTCTTAGAGCTCTTATTTTAAATCCCGACCGGATCTGGTCATGGGGGCGGGGAGTTCGGAGGGGGAAACCTAAAACTTGGAAAACACTTAGAGTGGAGGGATCGGGATGAAACATGGTGGGAAAAATAAACACAAGTCCTAGAGAGATGATTGACATAAATGGAACGGATCCGCTCTCTTATGGGTAGTTGGGGGGGGGGGGTATTTCTGAAAAAAAAGAGGTATTTTTAACTTACGAACGGGTGATCGGATCTCAATGAAATTTGATATTTAGAACGATATCGTGGCTCAGAGCTCTTATTTTAAACCCGACCGGATCTGATGACATTGGGGGGGGGGGGAGTTGGGAGGGAGAAACCTAAAAATTGGAAAACACTTAGAGTGGAGGGATCGGGATAAAACTTGGTGGGAAAAAAACACGAGTCCTATATACATGATTGACATAACCAGAACGAATCCGCTCTCTTTGCGGTAGTTGGGGGGGGGGTTAATTCTGAAAAATTAGAAAAAATGAGGTATTTTTAACTTACGAACGGGTCATTGGATCTCCATGAAATTTGATTTTTAGAAAGATATCGTGTCTCAAAGCTCTTATTTTAAATCCTGACCGGATCTGGTGACATTGGGGGAAGTTTGGGGTGGGGAGACCTAAAATGATGGGAAACGCTTAGATTGGAGGGATTGGGATGAAACTTGATTGAAAAAATAAGCAAAAGTCTTGCATACGTAATTTACATAATTGGAACGGATCCGCTCAATTGCGGGGGGGGGGGGGGGTAATTCTGAAAAATAAGAAAATTGACGTATTTTTAACTTACGAAGGAGTGATCGGATCTTCATGAAACTTCATATTTAGAAGGACCTCGTAACTCCGATATCTTATTTTAAATCTCAACCGGATCAAACGTAATTGGGGGGGGGGGTAGTTGGGGGGACCGGAAATCTTAGAAAATACTTAAAGCGGTGAGATCAGGATGAAACTGGATGGGAAGAATAGAAACCTGTCTAAGACAACTATTCTTGTCGGAAACACGACTTGTACCTTCAATAAACAGAGAAACGCTTACAATGCCCGGTTTCAAACTATTTAGAAACGATAACCCAGGCAACAACCTGTATGGCTCGGCTGCGTACGTATCTGAAACCCTTAGCTCAGAGCTTTATAAAGTCGAAAACTACAGGTGTAACAGCATTGAGTTAATAAAAGTTACAATAGAGCATCCACAATAGACAAATTTCATATTCTGTATTTACAAGCCAAACCACGTGCGCATTAATACACTCATTAACTGCATTAGCGACTTACTAACCCCATGTATTGACAACGGTCATACAATATTGTTAGGGGACTTTAATATAAACAGTAAAGAAACAACAAATACTGAATATAATACTTTACAACATGCCCTTAGTAATCTTCGACTTCTACAGCTCATACACGAGCCCACTACAATTAACGGCTCAACAATAGATCTGATTTTTACAAACATACTTTCTGATCAACAACATTCCGGAGTCCTAGAACAATATTACAGCGACCATTATCCCATTTTCATCACTTTTCCAAAATGTGCTAAAAAAGATAAAACATCAAAAAGAAAAATTCGACAAGAATACAACAATGAAACAATAAAAACAAGAAGAATACAATAGAATTCACGAAGAAAAAAAAACGCCCAATGTAACTAATTTATTTTCTTTACAGGTAGAATACCGAACAAGAAGAGACTATAGAAACATTGTATTTTCAAGTTTATCTTTATAATAATTGCCAATAAACAAAGTACAGCAAATTCGATAACTCTAGTACCGAGTCTAACTTTAGGTTCTGACCTTCTCACAAGTGCCAAATGAGCTCTTAGCTCTTGGCTCTTCCGACTTCGTACCATATGAGCTCTCGGCTCTTCCGACCTCGTCACAAGTGCCATATGAGCTCTTAGCTCTTGTTTTATTAGTTTTTAGTTTTTTTTTTTTTTTAGTTTTTTTTTTTTTAAGTTTTTACCTTTTTTTAGTTTGCTTTTGTTTTTTTTTCTTTTTTAGTTTTTAGTTTATTACCTGTTTTTATTTTTTTTAGTTTTTTAGCATTTTCTTTTTAGTTTGTTTTGTAGTTTTTACCTTTTTTAGTTTTTTTTTCTTGTTTTGTATTAATGCTAAAGACAAGGTTTGAACCTGGAACCTCTCGGACCTGGAACCTGGAACATAACGCTTTACCAACTCAGCTACTTCGCCTTGAATACATTCGTTTCTGAATTGGTATACGATGAAATAATTTAGACGTCATATAATGACGTCACTCGACTGACAGACAGACAACTTATTTTTATATATAAAATATATATATGCGGTGAAAAAACATGCGATTAATTTAGCATCTTTATTCATTTATTTTTAACAATATGCAATTTTGCTGTGTAAAGTAACTTTAGTTTAGTGAGTCTACCCTGAGTATAGCCTATAATCTATCACCGACAACCCTCAGTAAAGGGTTGACTATGAACCCCTTACAGGTCAGCTCCTTGAGATGGATCATCAGTCTCTTTTACAATCTATAGTTTTAGTCTGTAAAGTAACTTACCCCCTAAACAAGTAGGCTTAATACTGTAGATAAGACAGGCACAGTTGGATACATATGATCTATATGATGAGGGGGGCTTACAATGTACAGTGTAGAGAGGATTTGCCAGTACTATGCTTTGTCTGTTTGACTGCCAACTAGCATGAGAGTATAAAAAAGTTTGGTTTTCGGTCATAATTTTATAATTATTACGGTTCGTAATTGCAAAGGCTAAAGTCTCACTCTGGTAATATAAAATAACGGAGACCTTAAATAGAGCCATTTGAAGAAAAATTTGAACTACCACATTCCTTAATATGTGCTTTACACTGTACCTCTGTCTCCCTCTTTCAATCAATCAATTAAAATTGATTGATTTCATTGAACTCTTTCAATTCCATTTTGACATTTTCACAAATATTCTCCCACTGTATAAATATGATTATGTTCAAGCCCCGTTCCTCCTTTTCGTCAGTATGTCTACACTTGCTATGTAGACAGAATGGAATTTTGGAAATAACTATTGCTAGAATAAAAAGTCAGATCTAATTTGCTAATAGGCTGAGAGCTTCAGTTCCTTCCGTTTAGTATAGCTCTCAAGTGAATTTTTGCTGTTTAATCAATGCTGTAAGAATGTTAAATAAAGTTACAGTTTCTACATCACTTCATCTATCATTTAAGATTCCTGGTCCATAGTTCCTCTGCTTTCGGATATCCTTTTAAGAATCCTTCTAATTTTCTAAAGTTTGTAACTTTACAAAGGGTAGCTTCTTAACCTATGGTCATTTACATGGGTTAAACTTGCTTTGTTTTGTATACCCCCAGCATTTTATGTAGACTTTGCTTATCATTTAAGCAGCTGTCTTAGAGTCAGTCTTAAAAAAATACATAAACAACAGTTTTTATTAATCTTGTTTGGGTCAGTAATTTTTCTATTCTTCCAGAAATGCATTTTAATTCTTGAAAATGCAGGTCCTAAGAACATACCCTAGCTCTCAAATAGGATAAATTCTTCTAATCAGATTTTTTATTCACTCAAATATTGAAATAGTGATCAATAAGGCTTTGCTACTGCGCCCAAACTCCTTAACATCAGTGACCATGTTCTCAATAATACAATGCTGGTGTAGCCATTTGCAATTCATTCTTCTGGAAATTTTCTTTTAGCTGTTGACTCTGCTGATGATGTAGCACCAGTCATACCAGTCTTGGTGAAGCCACAGCTGAACTGGAAACGTTGGTGTCCACTGCAGAAAGTTTCGGTTTTAAAGTGAACTGGCCTAAAAGCAAAATAATGCCTTTGGACAATGCACAATGCATACCCATGACGTCTATAGAATTGTGTAGTTAGAATGTTGAAATAGTCAAGCAGTTCATCTTTCTTGGTTTAAGAGTCTCCTAAAATGGAAATGTAGATGTAGAGTTATTAGTAAGGGTGGAAAGGTGAGTACAGTCTTCTAAGAACAATATTATGAAAAGGAAGATCAATTGTCCCATCAAAGCACGAATCTACTCAGCTTTGGTAGCTAGTCTTATGGTTAACTTGTCAGTGGCTTGTGCCCTTCTGCAGATGACCAAAACGGATTTTTTCAGGAGTAAACATGTTTGCAAAATCAAACTAGGTAGCCTAACAAGGAATGGGAATTGTACATTTTATACTGCTTGAATTCCTTAACGCTTTCTGAGCAGCTCAAGTCTCACTTGTTGCATTGCTAGGACCGTTTAGTTTTCTAGTCTTCTGAAACATCTACCCAACTCATGTTCAAATCTAGCCTAACCTTAAATGGCCAGTAACGCTAAATAGGAAAATCATGCACAAGATTGGTGGAAGTCATCCACAGTGAAGTTACTATCCAAAGAATCGACCCCACTTAGGTTCCAAACCTAGATCTTAACAGACATCTGCAGAGATGAAGAACAGTGCTGATGGCTGGTTCTCTCTAAGCTGGGGAAGTGACTGGATAAGAGCTTTAAGTCAAGTTATACTGGCTTTGAAGGCAATTAAGGACCAATATCCTGAAAGTCTTATTTTAGCATGCAATTACCCATAGTGCACAACCATCTGTAACATTTAGCAAAATATATTTTTTTAATGTCATGTTTTAATAGTTGGTGCCTTAACTAGAGGCTTCAGAATGTGAAACAAGGGATAGAGACGTTTGTCATTCGAATCTATTCCAACTGCCACTATGCTGTCACACAGGCAGAGTTCCCCTTTCAGGGATAGAGACGTTTGTTATTCAAATCGTTTATTATTTGCCCCTTTCAGGGACGTTTGTTATTCGAATCTTTTCCAGGCACCACTATGCTGCCACAGAGGCAGAATTCTTCTTTTAGGGATATATATTTTTGTTATTCGAATCTTTTCCAGGCACCACTATGCTACCACAGAGGCAGAATTCTTCTTTCAGGGATAAATATTTTTGTTATTCGAATCTTTTCCAGGCACCACTATGCTGCCACAGAGGCAGAATTCTCCTTTCAGGGATAAATATTTTTGTTATTCGAATCTTTTCCAGGCACCACTATGCTGCCACAGAGGCAGAATTCTTCTTTCAGGGATAAATATTTTTCTTATTCGAATCTTTTTCAGGCACCACTATGCTGCCACAGAGGCAGAATTCTTCTTTCAGGGATATATATTTTTGAATTTTTTCAATTCCAGATTGTTTTGCAGGTTTATTTTGTGAGAGGTCATATGTTCACCAACATGATACTCTGACGGGAGGAAATATTGAGGTTCCTCGACTTGCTTTAAGTAGGTCTTCTTTTTTTCTTGTTTATAGAGCTTCCAAGCCTTGGAAATAACTTTGTAAAGATATTAAGGATAATGGTAATTTCAACCAGTTTAAATCTGGTTTACGTGTGGAGTTGCTGGGTAGGTATACTTTTGAAACAGATTAGTTATATTTTCTTTTTTCTTTTTTTTTTACTAGGTTATTTTCTGAGAGTATGCGTAATGGTTTTCCTGTGTCTGTCGTCCGATCCGCTCTTCTTCTCTTTTGGTACATAACTTTTGTTTATTTAAAAGTAAGTAATTAATTAACATCCATAACTTTGTTTGCAATTTTTATTCATAGGCTTTTTAACTTGGTCGTACAGTTACCTCAAATATTTAGTATCGCCCTAATTTTTCACACTACAAAGTTATCCCACTATTTTCTTAAAATAATTTAAATGAGTTTCTGTATCATTAAAAAATTGCTTTTGTGTTATTTAAGTTTTGATTTTAGGCATTGATTCCTGTTGTCTTATAAGATATTTATCTTGAGTATTCATTTCTGTTGTCATTTTTTTATGATTTCTTGATCATTTTGATGTTGCCTCTGTGCATACGAACAAGAAGATTAGTCAATTTTAATGTTTATTGGTAATTTTTCATATTTCAATGTTACATTCCATGTAATAGTCAATTTTAACCAGGCTAGGCAGTATCCTTATTCAAAGATATTGTAATATCAAAAAGACTAAATTCTAATATGCATTTTTATCACATACAATGTATGTGATGTACAGGGTAGCTTACAATGGCTTACAATGTACAGTGTAGAGAGGATTTGCCAGTACTATGCTTTGTCTGTTTGACTGCCAACTAGCATGAGAATATAGAAAGTTTGGTTTTCGGTCAATATTTTATAATTATTACGGTTCGTAATTGCAAAGGCTAAAGTCTCACTCTGGTAATATGAAATAACGGAGACCTTAAACAGGGTCATTTGAAGATAAATTTGAACTGCCATATCCCTTAATATGTGCTTTACACTGTACCTCTGTCTCCCTCTTTAAATCAATCAATTAAAATTGATCAATTAAAAAATCAATCAATTTGGGATTTTGGGATCATTTGGGAAATCAATCAATTAAAATTGATTGATTTCCCAAGACACCATAATCGCTGGCAGTTCAAGTTGATCGGTTTATCCAGGCACAATAATCTGCATTCATGAAGAAATTCTCGGAGAATCTATATGTTATGAAATATATGAGAATTTATTTTTGGTTTCCGTGGAAAGCCAACTTTACTAATAAAAAACTCTAAGCATTTCTATTCATTAACTCTTTCATCTGTAATAATTTTTTTTTTTTGTGAATTATTTTTTACAAATTTGAGTTTTCTGTAATATTTTTATTTGTAAATTTTTTTAATTTTTTTATTCTATTTAATTTTTTTTTGGAAATTGTAGGATCTGTTGTTGGGTCCTAAGAAGGACCCACGAAAAGGAATGTTCTGACAGCCTTTCAGCAATACAGAAACTCACGGCTCAACCTGGACTACCAAACAGAAATTACTGAAAGGACGTTAGCAGAATGCTTCGATGAATGTTTGCGTCAGGTAAATTTGTTATTTGTAAATGGTAAAGTGATTACGTGCAGGGACGCTGTTACAGGCTATTGGCAGATAGGGTCTTGAAAAGCCTGTATTAAAATAAATATGGGAAGAAGCATTAGAAAGGGGTTAAACAATTCCTGGGTTATATCATGCACAGTTGATGCCGCCCTCTCCGGAAACGGCTTCCATGGTAATATTGGACACAAAGACCCTGTGTTTGGTTTTACCAAACTTTTGCAACTGTATAAAACTATAAGTGTAGACAGTATGAATAATATGCAATATTATATTTGAATCCACTCATAAAGAATGAAAACTCTGAAATAGTAAAAAAAAAATTAAAAAAGAAAGAATACAATACAGAACTATCTAAGCCATTTTCAAAGGGGTAGTGGAGGGTCTTCCTCACTGAGGTGAACAGCTCTAAAATTGGACCGCATAATCCGGAAACTAGCTCATTATCTGACATACAGAGTCTCGTTATTTTGAAGATCCGGAGACAACCCGGTATCACTTACGCAACGTGGTAATTCCTAAGAATATGTGAAGTCATCATACGCTACGTCAAGACGATGTAGATCGTAAAACTTTGGTTTGGAATTAAGAGACAATCTAAAAATACTAATTCAAACAAAGCAAAAAAAAGTTGTTGGCACCAGTTGAGCAATGACTTAGCCAGTGATGCATGAGATTGTCTCTGAAATAAACTTATAGCTCCCTCCACAATAATTGGTGTCCCAGTCATTGAACTCTTTTTCAATTCCATTGTAACATTTTCACAAATGTTCTCCTACTGTATAAAAATGATTATGTTCAAGCCCCGTTCCTCCTATTCGTCAGTATGTCTACACTTGCTATATAGACAGAATGGAATTTTGGAAATAACTATTGCTAGAATAAAAAGTCAGATCTAATTTGCTAATAGGCTGAGAGCTTAAGTTCCTTCCGTTTAGTATAGCTCTTAGTGAATTTTTGCTGTTTAATCAATGCTGTAAGAATGTTAAATAAAGTTACTGTTTCTACATCACTTCATCTATCATTTAAGATTCCTGGTTCATAGTTCCTCTGCTTTCGGATATCCTCCTTGTTTTATTTTTGCATTCTTTCTTGTTTTTTTTTCTCATTTTGTTATGGATAATCGTTTATGGAAAACTCTTCCGAATGGGCATCAGTCACTTAATTACAATTAAAGTCGCTTTTCGAAAATTATCAAAAGTATTTTGCTAAAGATTACTTTGCTGTTCATTAGAGAGAATATGTAGAGTCCATGAATAGATGCTTTTAAATATTTTCTTATACAGTATTCCATCTTTCTCAAGGAAATGATCAGAGAGCACATATCGTCGATTTGACTTGTCTATTTAATTAATACCAAATCCCAATTTTGAGCCATGGGCATCAACACTAGGGGCTTAGCTATTGCGCCATGGACCTGTTGTGGCTCGTATTGGCTAGGATTGATCATCCAAGTTGCAAAATTAGGGGTTTAAGCTGAACTTTAAGTGGAGATGAATTCAGTTTCGCGAGGGCTTGATCATACGGTATGTCGCGGCTTCGGAGTATAATCCCTGTTGCTCTTTTCTTGACGGACTCTACGTCACGTAATAGGTACGCCGAGCGGATAGCAAATGGGCCTCACACCGGGTACACGTACTCGAGCAACCGGCGAACATAACACATGTAAGTATTGAGAAGAGTTTCAGTATCACACCAAAAACGCCTCATTCTGTAAGTGTCTGAAGGCATTCATTAGCCTTGTTCACAATTGAGAAAGAGAATAGAGGCATATCTATATTCCGCTTCAGAGGGTTGAAACGAATTATCTTCGAAATGGCTACGTTGATGGTAAGGTCATGACTTGAGCATTCGGTCTTTAGTTGATCAAATAACTGGTCTGAAAAGTGCTTTGTTATGATAATGTTTTTGACTAGATAATGCCCGTTTATTTTGACATCAGAACACAATGCCCCCTCCCTTCAACAGGAAAACTGAAAAGATCAAAAATTGCCTGAAAATAAGTTTTTCATATTTTATCTTGCTTCCCGGGAAAAATCCTCAGACAGGTTCAGTTTTTGAAGGTACAATTCTAGCTGCCTAACTACATGTTTAAAATATGCTTTGCAGTCAGGCATTTGTCGGGGAGGTGGTGTGTTTCCCGTCTTCGAATCTGCAAGTTTTTAGGATTTTTCTGTAATCTCGTAATTTATCTCTAACAGGGCTATTTTTAGTGTTTTTTTTTAAGGTTTGCCGGTCGCCCCTCAGAATCAAAATTTTGCGGACATTTGTACTTATAGTATATGATATCCATTTAAATGGTACTTAGTTGGTACCAGCTAGTCATAGTGTTACAACGAATATCGAGGGGCCCTAGAGGGTGGATAATCAGTTGTCGGGCAGTCTTCCTTTCTCCTTCTGTTTTTATTTTTTATTTGAAAAATAAATATATTTTTATATAAAAATATATATATTTTATAAATATATAAAAATATTTTTTATCTTATTTAATATGTATTGTATTTTATATATTATTTATTATATACCGTTTATTATTTAATATTTATTATTATTTTTTACAGTTTCTATCTCTTATGTTTGGTTGTATGGTATGCGTTTGTTTCTGTGTTTGTGCTGTTGCATTCGTGATTTCTTTTTTCATTATAAGGTGGATAATGAGGTTTCTAGGGTTTTCAATCTAATAGTTTTCTTTTAGAAATAATAGGAGGATTTATTTGCCAAAAATGAAAAGAAAAATCAGTCTTTAAAATTCTTGTTTTTAGCTAAACAATTTGGAATAAAACTAGATGGCTACATTGTTTATATTTTTGTATTCTGTAAATTTCAGTTTTCTTTCTAAAACTAAAAAGCTAACTTCTTTTCTAACAGTTCAGTAGGTACAATTTGCAGCTATTTATAATTCTGTATATTTTATATAGTTAATATTTTGCAAATATTAATAATAAAGTTTTGCAATTGTACAATTTTGCTTTAGATTCAATATGAATCAAATTACTTTTATTCGGCTGTGCCCATTTTCGACCAACCCTGTATTTTTCTTCTAAATTTATCAGAAACTGAAACTCCTCTCCACATATCAAGTATCTTTGTAAATAGGATAAGCTACTTATTGAACTTATTTTTGACCTAATATTATGTTGGTTTGAATTTTGCCAAAAACTGTAGATACAAATTGTTTTTAATGAACTGACAGACTTTTTCCTAGCTAAAATATTAGCTAATCTTTTTTCATCAACGAAGATATCTTTGACCAGTATGGCTTCCTTTGACATAAGTAGAAAAGCCATTGATAATTTTTCAGTAAATACTTTTTCATTACAAGAAAAAAGTATCCTTCGAATAATAAGCATCAGAGGCGTCTGACCTCGTGAATTCAGACAATTTACATTGGCTCTATTATATATAAGTAATTTTACAATTGTGTAATATCTATAGCGTACTGCAACATGAAGAACGGTTTGGCGAATGTGATGTTCACCACTATACGGTGAACGATGAAATGTCATGACATTTGCATTTGGGTTTGCTCCATTTTTTAACAGGTATTCTGTTATTTTGATGTTGTTCTTCATGACAGCGTAAGACAACGCTGTTCTATTTTTTGAATCTAAGGCTTCTAGAGTGGCACCATTTGTTACAAGTTTTTGACAAATATCAAAATTGCCATTTCTCACAGCGAGGTGCAGAAGGGTTTCCTTCATAGGTTTACCCATTTGGGTCTGCTCTTTTTTCTAAGAGGAAATTTGTCATGTCGTTTTGATTCCCGAACACAGCGTAAAACATGGGTGATCTTTTAGTCCAATCTAAGGCGTCAATATTGACGCCCTTTGAAACTAATATTTGACATAAATTCAAATTCCCTTTCTTAGCGCTATGATGCAACGCCATAAATAAATGGATAAATGCAATAAATTTGGGCAAACTTCATTTTCTAACTGATATCTAGCCAACGCCATTTCATTCGAAGCCACAGCCCACCGTAAAGTTTTGCCATTTATTCTTTGTGCCAGTGATCCTTCGGAACTGAAGTTGTGGACTAACTCTTTTCCTCTTATCGATTCTACATCTTTGATGCCACTATTTTTCAAACCCATTTCCTCCCAACGCATCTTCACTTCATTTTTGACATAACCAGGCTCCTGGTTATGAACATTACTATCTTCATTCTGCGCAAAATGATTATTCATATCTATATACAAGCTATTGGGGTGGCGCTTCGCGCCACCCCAGCGACTAGTTGGTGGGGCGCTTCGCGCCCTCTAAGCCCCCCCCCACGCGTAAGTCGTTACGCGCCATTGTAGTTGTGTCCCTGTGTCCCATCTGTGAATATAGATAGATTTATATATGTGTTTCAAACTACGTAAAAATTGCGAATATACAACATTCTTGGCTTTCCCATTGTCTGTGCATATACAAAGCCGTATGTACTTATAATGACGTCATATGCAAACGCTCTTTTTACAAACAAACAAACATACATACACACAACTCGTTTTTATATAGATAGATAGATAGATAGATAGATACAATACAAATTAACTGCGTAAAACTTGCGAATATCAACATTCTTCGCTGTCCAATTGTCGCTGCATATAAATAGATTGTTAGGTTTACCGACCCTCGAACATGCAACGTACAATTGTCCATGGGAAAAACAATCAGTATTAAGATCTATACCATATTTTTCTAATGATTGACCTTGAGCTTTGTTAATGGTGATTGCAAATGCTAATCGAATTGGGAATTGCAATCTTTTAAATTGAAAAGGCAGATCCGTTGGAACCATGGGAATGCGAGGAATAAGAATAGCCCCACCCTCAAAAGGCCCTGTCAAGATTGTGGCCTCTATTAGGTTTTCCATTGTTTTGTTTACGGCAAGTCGCGTGCCATTGCAAAGCTTTGGTGGGTTGATATTTCTTAAAAGTATTATTGGTACGCCTATTTTTAGTTGTAGCACGTGTGGTGGAAACCCTGAAAGATCCACGGAATTTAAAAATTCAGATGGATAATTAACCGCTTCATTTGGTTTCAAAACTGTGTCGACTGACTTGTAAAGGACTGCCTGGTCCTGAATCTTGGTCAAAACAATATTGTTAATTTCGTGGACGTCTATATTTTTGGGTGCTAGAATCGCTCTTTCACTTAGCCATTTATTATTTTTATAATTTTTTAGAATATTCGGAAATACTTTTTCAATCAATTCATTTTTGGACGTCACTAAATTACAGAAATCAGCAGGTAGTTGTATACGTCCTGTAATTGAGTCTACTGGGAGCTTTCCGTTTCCAATTGCCAGCAATTGATCTGAAAATGTTTGACCAGAGTCATCGTTTTGCAATCGGACACGCATATTTGTAGTTAATTTTAATGTTTTTACGTGTGCCCATAAATTAGAATTTTTCAGGCAAGCATTCATTTCGTCTGCAGGAGTTGATCTAGGTATTATAGGTAATGTTTGCCTGAAATCTCCCGCAAGCAATATTAATGTGCTGCCAAAGGGTTTCGACTTCCCTTGCAAATCTTTCAAGCATTGATCCAGAGCCTCGAGCGATTTTTTGTGTGCCATTGTGCACTCATCCCAAATAATAAGTTTGCATTGCTGCAATACTTTACCCATCCCAGATGATTTGGAAATATTGCACGTGGGAGTTTCTGTAGAATGCAAATTCAGAGGCAATTTCAAAGCGGAATGAGCAGTTCTTCCACCAGGCAGCAATGTTGCGGCTATTCCGGACGACGCAATTGCCAACGCTATATCATTTTTTGATCGAATTGATGCCAGAATCAGTTTTATCACAAACGTTTTACCAGTATCTCCTGGCGCATCCAAAAAGAAAATTTCTCCAACGTTGTTATCGACACAATGCATTATCGTATCATAAATGTCTTTTTGTTCCAACGAAATGTTATTTTGAACATACGACAATAGATCACTCGTACTGTAACTTTGTTCACGATCCAATTCTACACATGTCAAAACAGCAGCGATACGGTTAGGTGAAGGCATTCCCCAATCCTGAAGAGGTTTGTTTGCCATACGTACGCACAAATCTTCTATAATAACTAAAGTGTAGTTATAAATTTCTGATGTAAAATCAAAAGTCATATCTGACGTCTCTAACTGTTTTCGATGGAGTATATCTTCGGACCTTTTTGACTTATATTTTTCCCATAACTCTGTAGGAGCTGATGGAGAGCAAGTTGTTAAAATGATGCCAAACAATGCACGAATTTGACTTGGGGTTGACGTTTTGCACGCGTCATTGATGCAGTTATCCCAGTGTTGGTCATTCTCCAATAAATTCAGAGCTTGGCATGCACTACGGTAAGTGTCATGTATAGTACCGTTTACAGTTCTCAAATTCTCAAAGGATGTCGGACCGGGTACATTCACCAAACGCAGGCGTAGAAAGAAGCATTCATGTTGATTGGGGTGAACGGCGTAGAGTCTTCCTATCGTGGTACCTTTGAAGATGGTAGGTTGGCCGTCGACTGACTTACCCTGTTTTCGACGTTCAAATACTTTATTTTTAGTATCCCACGTGTAATACGAAGGCACTTCAGTATACAGCAGTTTTTTTGCAAAAGAATCATTTTTGCCAAGCGAAAAGAAAGCGGTTAACTTTGTATCCGGTGGATTCAGGGCTCTTTGTTGCACGTTGGTTTCCGAGAAATAAACACGTTGACCAGTCTGTAAATGTACCGCTAAGTGAACAACAGCTGGACTACGTTCATGTATCGGAAATGAAAGAATTCGCCAAACAGCTTCATTACTGCATATGTATCTTCCAGCCTGATTTTGTACGATTTCGTCGATATCTTTGATTTCGGGCTGCAATCCAAAAACTGCCATGTCACTGCAGTATTGTTGACGTATTTACATATGTATTCGATTGCCTTTACGGAGTTACAGTATTCAACGTTTATGTGTGCATTAAATGTTTTTGATAATAATGGGGAATATGGAACAACCCACTGGTTATCTACTTCGATGGTGATACCGTTACGCTTCTTTATTATTGCTGTTTTACCGCCATCTTCAGTAGATCTTCTTCTATATTGTGGGTAACCATCATTGCCAGTAATTGTGTTGGATACTAAAAGTTGAGGATATTGCTTTGTGCACCTTCCTTTGGCCATGCATGGTGAATTTTCGTTCAGTGCACCGCAAGGTACATGTATCATATTTTTTACAATAATATCATGTAACCCCTTATCAACATTTTCATCAGGTTTTTCAGCGGAAATCACATCATCAATTTCGTTCGAAGTAATTTTTTTATGTAGCCAGATTAGTATATGTGCGTGTGGCAAACCTCATTTTTGCCATTCCACTGAGTACATCCAGCATCGCACTGACCCAGACATTTAAAGTTTTACTATGTAGTTTATCATTGATTTCAACTTTTGCCGGAAGACACGGGCCGTAATGACATGTCTATGAACCGCCGATCGTCCTTGAAGTAAAAGCTGCAGTATCTCGTCCCAAGATTGATTACATGTAAATGTAATAAATAAATCTGGATGACCATAGAGACGAACATACGCAAAAGCATCTTGAGCATATTCATGCATATGACGGGGACCGCCAGCATATGACGAAGGTAAAATTGTTAATCTTCCAACTTTTGTGGAATTACCGTCATTTATAACTGCATCTCGCAAATGAATGTATTGTTCAGAGCGGAGCTTGGTCTGATTCAGGCGGATATATAGTAAACGTTCTGATTCAATTTTAGCATACATATCAACGACGAATTGGTGAAACAATTCACGGCATTTTAAAATATAATTTTCTTCATCCTGCCGAATCATTAGTCTATAGGAATAATAATGCATTGCACTGCATTTCTTATTCATTTCTATTCATCAATTTGCCATTTTACTTTGAAAGTAGACATAAATTGATCTGGATTTTCGATTTGGGCTCCAAACGACGTCATTTGGAAACATGAGTTGTATTTTCTGATTTGTGACAAAAAACGCTTAGATTCTGACGTAGTTCCAGTAAGGAAAGTCTTCAATGGCTCTGGTGGTGCAGCCAATAGAGGAAGTTTAACTTTTCCTGAGGCGCAACACATTCCCATTGTTTCACCATTGAATTTCAAGGCCTTGCAATAGGGACAAATTTTAGACATTGTCCCGATTTGAACACATCTACTCAAGCTATAATCATCGACTGGGCTGTACCTGAATGCCAGGCGATAACTTTCAGGTTGCTCTGATTCCTCGGCACGTTTTCTTTTCTTACTTTCTCTATCAGCAGCAAGCCTGATTTCTTGCTGTTCTTGTGATTCCTCGGCACGCCTTCTTTTTTCACTTTCTCTTTTAGCAGCAAGTCTGCTTTCGCGTTGCTCTGGTAGTTCCTCGGCACGCTTTCTGTTCTTTCTTTCTCTATCAGCCTCAAGCCTGTTTCCTTGCTGTTCTTTTGATTCCTCGGCACGCTTTCTTTTCTGATTTTCTCTATCAGCAGCAAGTTTTTTAGGCATAGACTCTTTGAGCATCTTCCTCGGCTGTTGCCATTGTAAGTTCATCAGTCATTTTAAAGTTAAACATTAATAGATTTCTACATGAACGCATGTCTTAAATATCTTTAATGACGTCACCGTCATAACAAAAATGACGACAACTAACTTCATGACGTCAGTCAACACACAAACATGACGTCACCTGACAGACACATCCACAGACAACTTATTTTTATATATATAGATTACGTTTATTTAAAGTTAAAACATGTTTTACTCGCCAGAATGTCCAACCTTAGTTCTGCCCTA
The DNA here is from genome assembly GCF_032884065.1 of Artemia franciscana. Classification (NCBI taxonomy): domain Eukaryota; kingdom Metazoa; phylum Arthropoda; class Branchiopoda; order Anostraca; family Artemiidae; genus Artemia; species Artemia franciscana. The sequence continues at coordinate 28,772,112 of NC_088876.1, read as the reverse complement.
GGAATGACGTAGGGACGGATGGATGATAGACATATGTATCAACAAGGGAAATGACATCGTTTTTATAGAATCCTAAAAAGGGCCTTTGCCATATTTGCCTCTCATTTACTCGGATTATCTGTCTTAATGTGCTAACTTGTAATTAGCAGACCCGTATATTCGATGGATACGTCTTTATATCCATGCCAAAAGCCCAAATAAGAGACATTCAAGGCCACTGTTTCATTCTTAGAAACAAAACGAGTCTTGTGATGTATTTTCTGATTTTGCTATCACTCTCCTATTAGTTTATGAAACAAAACACGTTTTTTGAAGTCAGGTATTAAACATGCCCGTTTTCGACAAATTTTCCTTTTTTATTGACATTGGCATGTCCGCAAGAAACTTGTTTCTAAAATGCCGAAAGCGGCTGTACCCGTTTTAGACCGACCCTGTATTTTTCTTCTAAATTTATCAGAAACTGAAACTCCTCTCCACATATCAAGTATCTTTCTAAATAGGATAAGCTACTTATTGAACTTATTTTTGACCTAATATTATGTTGGTTTGTATTTTGCCAAAAACTGTGGATACAAATTGTTTTTAATGAACTGGCAGACTTTTTCCTAGCTAAGATATTAGCTAATCTTTTTTCATTAACAAAGATATCTCTGACCAGTATGGCATCCTTTGACATAAGTAGAAAAGCCATTGCCAATTTTTCGTTAAATACTTTTTCATTACAAGAAAAAAGTATCCTTCGAATAATAAGCATCAAAGGCGTCTGACCTCGTGAATTCAGACAATTTACATTGGCTCTATTCTCAATGAGTAATTTTACAATTTTGTAAAATCTATAGCGTACTGCAACATGAAGAACGGTTTGGCAAATGTGCGGTTCACCACTGTACGGTGAACGATGAAATGTCATCACATTTGCATTTGGGTTTGCTCCATTTTTTAACAGGTATTCTGTTATTTTGATGTTGTTCTTCATGACAGCGTAAGACAACGCTGTTCTATTTTTTGAATCTAAGGCTTCTAGAGCGGCACCATTTGCTACAAGTTTTTGACAAATATCAAAATTGCCATTTCTCACAGCGAGGTGCAGAAGGGTTTCCTTCATACGTTTACCCCTTCCATTTGGGTCTGCTCCTTTTTCTAAGAGGAAATTTGTCATGTCGTTTTGATTCCCGAACACAGCGTAAAACATGGGTGATCTTTTAGTCCAATCTAAGGCGTCAATATAGACGCCCTTTGAAACTAATATTTGACATAAATCCAAATTCCCTTTCTTAGAGCTAAGATGCAACGCCAGTTGCAATAAATTTGGGCAAACTTCATTTTCTAACAGGTATTCAGCCAACGCCATTTCATTCGAAGCCATAGCCCACCGTAAAGTTTTGCCATTTATTATGTGTGCCAGTGATCCTTTGGAACTGAAGTTTTGGACTAACTCTTTTCCTCCTCTTCCTCTAACAGCATCATTTTTTAATGATTTTAATGCTTGATATTCAACTTCTTTTACCATGATTTCTGTTATTAAACTTTTTAAGGGATAGATTTTAGTGTAGTGAGTAACTTATGAGCTGGAATAAATTAAAACTTAGTTCAAATTTGTAGAAAATTTTGTAGTTTGAAAGACCAACCCAAAACTTCTACTTAGAAGACACAAATATTTATGCAGTTTATAAAATAACTAAATATCTTATAGTTTACATATTTTGCAATTATTTTTATAGTTCGTTCTTTGTTATAAACTATCAATTAAGATTTCAATTATTATGAACTAGCGTTTGTCCTAAATTATAACAAGCGAAACAAAAACCAAACTAATTTTAAAATTTCCAGGTATTTTTCTGGTTTGAATCAAAAATTTAAATTATTGGTAGGACATCATAAATATTTTTGTAGTTTGGAGTAAAATAAAATTATTTTATTTAAAATTTTCAGGTATTATTATAGTTTCAGTTGACAAATCAAGTTTTTGATAAGACTTTCCTAAAAACTACTGCAGTTTACGTAGCTATGTCTACATGTTTCTTATAATGGAAAAAGTTCTTTGTTAAAATAAAAATTTATTTTAAGATTTTTTTGTTAATTACAAAAACACGTTAAGCCTGGATTATTATGTTTAGTTCGTTCGTTTGTAATTTCATCTTTGGTAGAACTTGCTATACTTTTGGTGTTTTCATAGATGATTTTTTGCGTTTCGAAAGGAAATCGTTGCTTGGCTCTCTATTAGTTGGAGTCCACATGACTGTAGGTAAAAAATCCGTTTTGCTGATTTCTGTTTGATTTACTCTTGAAATGTTTCTTAATCAGGTACCTACACATTTTTAAACTAAAACGTTTAAAAATTAAAGTTTTAGTTTTGTTTTAAGAATCAAAATAATAGGAGGGGAACTAGCCCTCCTCCCAAAGCTTTCTTTTCCTCAAACGTATCTCTTCGCAGTTGTGAGATACCAATACAGTTTAAAATAGTTCAAAGAACACAGGAAAATCCATGCCCTCTAGTTTACTTTTCAAATTAAACCTGATCTAAAGCAACAAAATAGCTAGCTGATTATACCACTACCTATTTAAGTACTTTACCAATGTATGAAATCTTAAGTATACTTCAACAGGCTTACCTTAAAGACGGAAGTAAATGAGCCTTGTTTTTAGAGTGTTGAATTTGAAACCAACTTTTTTAAGCGAATAATATTTTTTTTTAATTTTCTGACAAACTATAGGTTCCCTTCAAATCACAAGACTAGAGAGAAAAGTCGTTAGCCATCAGTGTTTTTGCAACAATAAAAGGTGAGTATTCTAATCCTGGCCATCTAGAAAAATTTGGAGTACATATATCGACTCGGCAGCAGTTTTGAAAAATTTTGCTGAATTTTTGCCTTAAAAAAGTTGTACAGGTCGGAAGAAAATATATTTATTTTGTTACAATTGTTCCACACATTCTAAAACTAGATGGGATGCTAAATGAGGACTTAGTTGACTTATGCTGGTTATAATTTGTAAAATGTCATTTTCTTTTTGCTGGACAGAATGTTTTATCTAACTGTTTTGATTTCTTTTTTGAAATACTGAAAGTAAGGAGCAACACTAAAACTTATAACGAACAAAAATCATTCCGTGTACGAATGGGGCTGTTGCCTCTTCAACGCCCCACTCTTTCCGCTATTTTTTGTATTGTTTTAAAAAGTAGAGCTGTGAGAAAGAATCAAACTTTAGCGTGAAGAGCAGGGTGTTGAGGAGGGAATAGTCCCTTTCATATATGGAATAGCGTCTGTTCGATTTAAGTTTTAAGGTTGTTCCTTACTTTAAGTTTTAAAAAAGTTGTTTTTATTTAATTTCTGAACGTTTTTGAATTAATACAAGTTTCGATAATTTTTTGGTTGCATAAAACGGCCACTAAAATTTTTAATTTTATTTACGAACGTTTTTATTAGTAATAAATTATACGTAACTTGCAAATTAACTTACGAAAAGAATTTTTATGTTCATATATATTTATTAAGTATACGTGGGGGATCGCCCTCTTGTCAATGCCTTGCTCTTTACACCAAAGTTTGATATTTGTGCCAATTCCTCAAGAATAACCCTTGAACCACAAAGGCCACTTAATTAGAATAAATAGCGCTTTTGAAATTACTAAAAATAGTTTAACGTACAGAGTAAGGTATCGAATAAAGGACGAGCCCCCTCATATACGAAGTATATTTTATTTAAAGTCTTAATGATGCTCTTTACTTTCAGTTGAAAAAACTTGTTTTTTTATTTAATTTTTTATATTGAAATAAATATAGTGGCTGTAGTCGGATTGCGTGATTTTTATACTTTGATTTTATTTATAAGTATCGTAATGAGGGCCTTCTAGATTGTTTTGCAGGCATATTTTGTGAGAGGTCATATGTTCACCAACATGATACTTGGACGCGAGGAAATATTGAGGTTCCTCGACTTGCTGTAAGTAGGTCTTCTTTTTTTCTTGTTTATAGAGCTTCCAAGCCTTGGACATAACTTAGTAAAGATCTTCAGGATAATGGTAATTTCAACCAGTTTAAATCTGGTTTACGTGTGGAGTTGCTCGATAGGTATAGTTTTGAAACAGATTAGTTATATTTTCAGTTTTTTTTTTTTGACTAGGTTATTTTCTGAGAGTATGCGTAATGGCTTTCCTGTGTCTGTCGTCCGATGCGCTCTTCTTCTCTTTTGGTACATAACTTTTGTTTATTTAAAAGTAAGTAATTAATTAACATCCATAACTTTGTTTGCAATGTTTATTCATAGACTTTTTAACTTGGTCGTACAGTTACCTCAAATATTTAGTATCGCCCTAATTTTTCACAGTACAAAATTATCCCACTATTTTCTTTGAATAATTTAAATGAGTTTCTGTATCATTAAAAATTGCTTTTGTGTTATTTCAGTTTTGTTTTTAACTACGTAAAACTTGCGAATGTACAACATTCTTCGATGTCCCATTGTCTGTGCATATAAATAGATTGTCAGGTTCACCGACTCTTGAACATGCGACATAAAATTGTCCATGGGAAAAACAATCCGTATTCAGATCTATACCTAATTATTCTAATGATTGGCCTCTGAGCTTTGTTGATGGTGATTGCTAATCGAACATTCCCTGTGCCCCCGGCATCCCCCTTGTAGTTGTGTCCCAGTGTCCCAGTCTGTAATTTCTCTTTGAGTGTCCCGGTCGTCATTTATATTCCCTGTGTCCGCGTTTTTAGTTTTCTTTTTCTCCTTTCTTTTTCAGTTTTTTCCTTTTTTTAGTTTTTTTTCTTTTTCAGTTTTTAGTTTTTTTATTTTTTTTTATTCGTTTTTATTTATTTTTTTTTTTTTAGTTTTTATCTTTTTTTTAGTTATTTTTCTTTTTTAGTTTTTAGTTTATTACCTTTTTTATGTTTTTTAGTTTTTTAGCTTTTTTACTTTTTATAGTATTTGCTTTTTAGTTTTTTTTGTAGTGTGGGAGGGGGCCTAGGTGCCCTCCAATTTTTTTGGTCACTTTTAAAAGGGCACTAGAACTTTTCATTTCCGTTAGAATGAGCCCTCTTGCAACAATCTAGGACAACTGGGTCGATACGATCACCCCTAGGAAAAAAAACAAAAAAAAACTAAAAAAACAAAAAAACAAACAAATAAACACGCATCCGTAATCTGGCTTCTGGCAAAAAATACAAAATTCCTCATTGTTGTAGATAGGAGCTTGAAACCTCTACAGTAGGGTTTTCTGATACGCTGAATCTGATGGTGTAATTTTCGTTAAGATTCTTCGACTTTTAGGGGGTCTCCCCCTATTTTCTAAAATAAAGCAAATTTTCTCAGGCTCGTAACTTTTGATGCGTAAGACTAAACTTGATGAAACTTATATATATAAACTCAGCATTAAAATGCAATTCTTTTGATGTAGCTATTGGTATCAAAATTCCATTTTTTAGAGTTTTGGTTTCGATTGAGCCGGGTCGCTCCTTACTACAGTTCGTTACCACGAACTGTTTGATTTATACCAGTTTCATTCGCCCTGTTCTTGAATATTCTTGTCCGGTTTGGCATTTTGGCTTAACTACTTCCTAATCTTATTCAATAGGGTCAGTCCAAAAGCAAGCATTGCGAATTATCTATGGTCAAGGTAAACTTCTGTATCATTAACTTCTTAAGCATTTCCAGCTCACTACCCTATCAGAGAGAAGAGCCCTCCTGTGTACCCAGTTTGGCAATAAAGCCATGACAAAGCCCCGTTTCCAAGATTTATTCCCCCGCCTTTTCAACCTTTAAGATCCCGACCTAAAAGACTCGACTCCAAGAAAGTCCCCATCTATGAACCTCTCCCACTAATCCACGAGAGATACAGGAAGAGCTTCATTCCTGCTTTTGAAAACATTATTATTCAGTGACTTTGTTGTATTGACTAAGTTTCTAGTTGATGATCAGTGGTTTTAATATGACAAGTGTCTGTCTGACACTGTGTGTCTGTGTTTTTCCCTTTTTTCTATTTGGCAAGTTTTATCTGACTGTAATACCTGACATAAAGCGCTAATTCGGCGCCACGCGCTGTGAAAATCGTTTTTGAAATAAAAGTCCCTCTCTCTCTCGCTCATTTTCTTCTAAAAAATTCAATTTTATTTCACTTCGTTGAATTGTTGCTACAGATTGCAGGAATATTACATCTGGTTCGGAGGGGTTTACAAAAAAAACGCAACACAATTTTTCAATTCTGTGAAACGCAACAATCAACAATTTTAACAAGAAGTGGGGTAAAAAGTCACATCTTAGAAGAGACAGTATTCTGTACACCTAGACAACAATTGGAGACACAGGTGAATGAAGTAACCACCCTTTGGTCAAAAGCAGAAACAAGTGAGGCCTAGCCGAGTTCTACCTCTCCAAAGCTTTTGTTGCTTAAAAGACATTTCATATTCTTTAAGGAATATACCAGAAAATATCCTTAGAACTTAAGGCTGCCACGGAAGAACCTGAGAATCTAATAGAAAACCTAAAATTATTTCTAAATCTAGAAGGGTAATATTTGTGTACCGAAAGTAATAACTTTTGAAGACAATCGATATCCGATACTGCTGAGTATCGGGCACTACTATTAATAGCTCTGGGTAGTCGACAAATTATTTGTCGAGCATTATCAACTAGAAAACTGGTTTAATTTGTTGCATTTATTTTTGTTTAGGGAGATTGGATATCTTAAGGGATAACTCTATCTCGTCCGCCGTTAACTTTTTTTTTGTCTGGACAAACTACTTGGGATTTATTTGACAGTCTTCCCATAACTTATTGAGCTTTCATAAGAGATCCGAATAAATGAATATCTGAATCCGACAACTACATTCCCGGATATCTTAGGGAAAAAACATTTAACTTCTCTTGTTTTCTACCCGAGATAGAGATATTCAGTTTTAATGAAACTGACATGATTAGAAAGTACGAATTCTATTTTTTCAATTAGGCTGATCAAAATTTTTCTTTTTAAAGATGAGTACAGAGTAGTCCCTTAAAATTTCTAGTTTACCTGCTTGAAAAACCCCAAAAAACCCACTCAAAACAGTCACTTGATCAATTTTGCCGCTTAAGGAGTTTTCTGAGGTGTAACCAGCCCTGATTGAAACTTTTTTACCACAAATTCGCTGTCTGTTCAATTAAATACCAGTCAAACCACAAGTTTTCAATAGCTCTCGATGAGAACTAGTTTCCTGGGAGAATTCGCATATAAAGCCTTCTGTCTTTGAGGAATCTTCTCAATTTAAAATTGGAAGGTGAAAACTAGGCTAGAATTTGGCACGTTTTTAGTTTCTTAGCCAACTCTAGCCAGCTGCTTTTTTAAGATACTTCAAAATGTAGAAGAGCAAAGGAAGCAGATTTTCCCGAGCTAAACTAGACCTAATGCGTACAGACTGCGTTTGTACCATGTGATGGCAACAAATGTCGATAGTTATATCTTATCTGAAATTTTCTAATAAAGTCGCCAACCGCTATGCTGTTATTGGCGCTAGTTGTTTTTCAACCCTTATCTTACCATGTTAAATTACCAAATATCCACTACTTATGTGTTTCCCATTCTCGTTGGGTTGGAAAAATTCTTAGAAAATTTATGGAAAAATCTAGCTTATAAAAAAAAGCACAAACAATAATGCCTTAACTTCATCAGCTCTTACTGAGCTACGTTTTCCCTCTTGTCAATTATAAACTTATGCTCAAATCTGTTAAAAACCAGGGTAGCTCCATATACAGGTACTTATATACAGGTACCATATACAGGTATTTTTTTTCTTTTATTTACACTATATACGAACCTTTTAAAGGTCAAGTTGACCAAGTCCATAAACAAAAACAAAAACAGTGAATTAAGCTCAAAACGACTATTTGTTTCTTGACGCCTTGACCTTGACATGAATAGGAATTTAAAATTACCCAATTTAAATTACAATTTAAAATTAAATTTAAAATTTACCAATTTAAAATTACCAATTTACGACTATTTGTTTCTTGACGCCTTGACCTTGACATGAATAGGAAGCAACCTCCAATTTAAAATTACCCAATCTCAATCGTCCTTGCATATTCTGTCCAGAGAATGAAGATTTTACAGAGAATAAGAGAAAGGAAATTTTATTTGTTTTAGAATGAGGGTCTGTGGTGTGACTCTGTAAGCAGAGCCAGAGTCAACCCAACTCTATATGAATAACTGGAGAAATCTCGGGGGAAAACATGGGAAGTGTCGAATGGTTTACCTCCAACCATGAATTACACTCCCGGCCAAAGACAGAGAGTTACGAGATCGGTACCACATTATTGAGTTTTAAAGTTAAGGAAGTAAGCCAAGCCTAGCCAAGACCAGTTTGGTCAAATTAAGAATTCAATTTTGTACAGTTTGCCTTTTTGTCCCTTCTATTTGGAATCCATTAGTAACTTTTTCATTAGCCGTTTTGAAAATCTTTGTTGAGAATATATTGTGTCAGAGGACATATTTTTTTAGTAAGTTCTAGTATTTCAGCCATTTTTAATACATTACAGCATTTCGGGCATTTTTGTGAAGTTTTTAGCATAGACACAATATATTTTTAGAATAATTCAATATTTCACGCATTTTACCTTTTCTTCAATAATTATCCTATGTTATCATGATCATATCCTAGAAAGACTAAAAAAAGCTCGTATATTACGTCTTCACAAAGGAAACTCAGAAAATGACCCAACCAATTACCAACCTATATCCATTCTTCTTTTTTTTCAAAAATTTCCGAGAAGGTAGTTCATAAACAAATGTATAACTATCTTCAAAAGCAGTACGAATTTTGCGAAACGCAGTTCGGTTTTCGGAAAGGACTTTCAACGGAGCTTGCCATCCTAAAGTTAGTTGATTGGGTAAATGATAAATTTGATAAAGGCCTGATTCCTGCAGCATTATTTTTAGATATTAAAAAGGCATTCGATACTATTGATCATAATAAGTTGTTGTATATTCTTAAATCAATTGGGGTAGATGACGTAGCTTTAAAATGGTTTGAATTGTATTTAAGCACTAGGACGCAAGTACTGCATAATTCAAACGTGACATCTGAGAGCCATTTTATAACGTGTGGAGTTCCTCAAGAGTTAATATTGGGACCCCTGTTTTGACTTAATTATGTTGACCCAATAAAATATTGTTTAACTGAAGCTAACATATTTCTATTTGCAGATGATACACACTTTTGTTTGCTGCATCTGAAAGTCCACCTTCTTTGTTTAAAAAAATGGAAACCGCTCTCAATGAATTTGTGTCATGGGCGGATTCGAATTATTTAACACTTAATTATAGTGAGACAAATTATATTGTATTTTCTGGAATAATATCAATTGAAGCAGATCTAAAATTAAGAGTAGGTAATAGTACCATAGAAAGAGTTAAATCTTGTAGATATCTGTGTTTTATAGTTGATGAGAATGTTTCAAGGAAAGAACATGCAAAGTTAGTTGGTAACAAACTTTCAAGGTCCCTAGGAGTCATCCGCTACCGTAAATTCCGTTTTCCTAAAAAAATATTAAAATGATTTATTATTATATTTTTCATCCTCATTTGTCTTATGAGTGTTCAATATGGGCAAGCAATTTTATTTCTTGATATAAAAGAATTCAAATCATCTAAAAGAAAGCAATTCAAATCGTATCTCCGGTTCAACATGCAGATAATATCAACCTTCGATTCAAAATTACTAATGATAGCCTCTAATGATAGTTTATGTACCCTCTAATGATAGATTTATAGTTAAATTTATTTGAGAGAATTTCCCTAGTCCCTAGAATAGGTCTTTCTCTCTGGGTATTTTCATTAGTGCTATCTTTTTTCTCAAGTAGACTGGCCCGCAATCTATTGTTCAAAAGTCATATAGTGCTTTTTTGCTCCATTAATTAAGGTGCTGCTTTTTTCTCAGAACAAGCAGAAGAGAGGAAAGAACCCTCCGGAAGCACCACACTGTACCCACCGGTATTCAGTAGCCCGTATATTCCGGGGAATAGGTGAGAGGGTCCTTACGCTTCCCTTGTTCCAGGGTAATTTCAATAACTTGAATACTCATTCAGCGCTGGGCGCGTGCACATGAAATAGATATTCTTGGATTTTTATTAACCTTTCCTACAGGTAGCGGACTTGTGCTTGCAAGCGAACTGATTGCGCAGAATAGTGTAACAACAATATACACGATTTTTCTGAAAAATAGCTGGTGATCCATGTCCAAAATGTAAGAAAAATGTTACAAGAGCTCAAGGCGGAATTCAATGCCGTACCTGCACGAAGTGGTTCCATTACTCCTTAGCATCTGTCAACTACGGCAAAGAAGCTACTGAAAAATTATTGGGGAAATGGCAATGTCATTGATATAAAGAGGTAACAAACACACCAAAAGCCGCGACAGTCAGAACTCCGAACAGCGAAAGGCAGCACAATCAAGGCTCCATTACTGTATCTACTGCTTCAACGCAGTCTTCAAACAACGATGAACCCTCAATCATCGGTGAAAGTCCTTTGGTTCATGAAAACCCTACCATACAATTGCGCAGCAAACCTTATAGTTATTGCCACACCCAGACTAAAGCTGGCACATCATTTCACTGCTTCTTCTGTAGTGAGTGGAAGCATGCCTCCTGCCGTGGAATAAACCCCGATATTATCTGCTCGATGAAACTTCATGAACCAAAATCAATCTTGTTTCGATACGAATGTTCATCCTGCTCCAAGCAGAATGTAGCCCATCTGCAGCTACAAGCTAGGATAATGGCAGATCGCACGAAAACCGTCAATCCAAATGAACAGGGACGATCAATTCCAAATTCTGGTGATCAAACACTGTATTCCCATGAGGCATAAAATTGAGCAGCCAGTTTTGGTGCAAGTATACCAACTGCAGCCTACGCAGTCAACCCAATCGAAACGCTTCTATTAGCTGAAAAGGAGAAGCAATTACGGGAAGAAAAGCGACGTAACTTGGTCTTCGCGGAAATTCCTGAATCTGATAATCTTAATGTAATAGAGTCACAAGTAATCATTGAACTTTGCCGAAAAAACAACTTAGAAGCCACGTTAGAAATCAAGGATTTTATTAATAATAGGCGACTAGGAAGAACAGAGAAAATGACAAACCAAGTTTAACTTTAGCAAAACGAAACAGCACTCTGAAAAACACCCGAAATTTGCGAAATTCTACAGATCCCCAGACCCGCTGTGAAATCTACATAGGGCCAGATCTTACACGACTCCAGCTACAAACACAAGCAGAAGAAAGGAATTTCAAAACAATTGAAAATGCTTTGCATGAGCGAGTAGCAACAGAACAAACAACAATAGTAACAAATGACCATAGCAACAACTCCTCAAATTAAAAGTCACACAATATCTACCTCACATCCTAGCAGTTCAAAAACCCTAAGCTTCGACCTTCCAACTATAATGCTTGCTAATACTCAATTACTCTGCAATAAAATCACTTAACTTAGTGTTCACCTAAAAAGCCAAGAGATCGAAGTATACTGCATCACAGAGACTTGGTCTACAATCCCTTCTACTGCTAGCATTCCTGGTTATGAGCTTTACACAAGAAACAGTACTGATAAAGATGGCAACATTATTAAACACGGTGGCAGAGTTGGTGTCTACATAAAAGCAGACGTTGAACACAATATCTTGTAATTAAATGAAGATATGCATACCTAAAAGCTTCTCTGGGTAAAAGTTAAACCCCAAAAAATACCACGAGCTTTTTCATCAATTATTTTTGGAATCCTGTACTTTCCGCAACGTGCTGACTACCGTAAAGTCCTAGTAAATACCTCCATACATCCATCGGCCAAATCCGACAAACTAAAACGAATAGTTACATAGTGCTACTAGGCGCTTTCAATGATCACGAAGGCGCTGGAGTAGTCTACCTCTTGATATCAAACAGGTGGTCAGAGTACCTACTAAAGAGAAATCAACTATCGATCTGATTTTCACATATGTGGGAGAGTTTAACCATCCCCCTGAATCAGGGCCTAGCCTAGGCAAGAGTACTCATTTTCAATACTGTGGAGACCTAAGGATATGAAGCCAATAGCTAAGAAAGAGACTATTAAATGTCGGCCTCTCACAGTAGAAGGAAAAAAAGGGTTCTCTAGTTGGTGAATAGGCAAAATCTCGGCTCACCTGCATAGACTATCTGATGTCAATCAGATGATAGAACTTTTCAACTCTGAAATGACCAATGCCAACCATATTTTTCTTCCAGAGAAACTTGTAAAACGATGTTCTGCTGAAAAACCATGGGTCACACCCGAGATCAAGAAACTTATCAGAAAGTGCAACGGATTACACAAATCAGGAAACCAAGAGCACTGGGAAAAAAATGAGGAATATCGTTGTAACCGAATGTAAGAAAGCAGAAAAGGCCTATGGTGAAAATCTATCCAAAATAATTAATTCAGACTCCCATACGTTTCATTTCGAGAATTAACACGCCCTCAACCCTCCACGACTTTCCACATAAGGACGGAAGAAAGAATACACGTCACTGCAAATGATCTAAATGAGTGGTTCTCAGAAATTTGCCTATCTAACACAAAAGCTGAAACAAGAGCTCTTTGCCTCGATGTAGCTGAAATTTCTACAATACTGCCTCTAGATGTCTTCAAGGTCCTAAAAACAATTTCAACAAGTAAATCAACCCACAGCGGATTCACCACCAACTCTGTTCAAAGAAAATGTCATTTACTTATCAGAACCCATTGCTTGTATCATTAACCAGTCTCTGATCACAGGAACACTTCCAGAGCCACTGAAGGAGGCGGTCGTTATCCCAGTCTCGAAAGTCATCAACCCCGAAGAACTGGGCGATGTACGACCAATTTCTTTAACTCCATTATCATTAAAATTTTATAAAACGTTCCTATACAAATGGCTACTACAATGACTCTACAAGTAGATGTCAGGAAGGCTTTTGATACCTCTAGCCATGAGAATATATTAAAACACATGGAAGGTTTTCACTCTTTCTTAATCAAGATAGTTGAAAGTTTCTATCTGAACGAAAACAGAAGAACAAATATAAAAACAAGCTGTCAAATATAACGACCCAAACATGTAGTATACCTCAGGGAACTAAGCTATTCTCGTTACTTTGCAAAATGATGGCTACATGGCACAAATTTCGCGCAAAGTTCGCAGACTACTTAAAAATGATAGTACTACAGAAGTAGAACAAAATCCTAGACCCACAGGATATGTTAACGAGACTGGAGCAACACTTTTCAGCCAAAAAACTCACCATAAATAGAACGAAATCAGAAATAATTAGGATTTCATTTGTAAAGCATAGGGTAACAGATTTACCTGAAGTGGGTGTACTAGTAGTTCAGAAAATGAAAATTCTGGGTGTCATTTTTAACGATTGATTGATATGGGACGACCATATATATATATATATATGATTTAGTTTCCCAAATTATCCCTCTGCTAAGGTCTTTGGTAAAATTACACCACTTTAATCTAAGCAAAGATGCAATACTTACTTATTACAAAACTCACATGAGATCAATTCTAAAACATACCTTCCCAGTCTGGCACGCTGGTTCCTCCAAAGATCAAACTAACCAACTTGAGGGAATACAAAGGCGTGAATTGCGAGTGATTTTGGGGGATACACAGCTACCTTATGTAGAATTTCTTGTTCTGTCAGGTTTAACAACCCTTGAAACAAGAAGGCACGAACTTCTAATGGGCTTCAGACATGCCCTTCTCTCATAACAAAAGCATTGCGATATCCTACCACCGATTATTACACAAAAGAAGCACGACACCTGGCACTGCAACAAGCTACAGCCATACAACCCCAGAGCAAAACAGTGATACAGGAAATCATTGTGATAATATTTCACCACTCATTTTAATTCATAGTAAAATATATTGTGATTATTTATTTTGATATTCCGCAATAAATTATTTATCATTGTGTCGAAGACTCGAGACTTCCAGATCGCCACTTTTTGCTTTAAATATTTCAATAGCCTCCTTCCGTCATCATTCCAAATATGTTCACAATAAATCAATATCTGCATTCTCATAACACCCAACATTCTTGTGACACCGTCCAAGAAGCACCTTAAACAAAAAGAGCCTCTTTTTTAATTAGATTTTTTGCACCAAATATTTATAATCTACTACCATTCGATATCCGGAATTCAAGCGAGCAGCGAAAGGTCATTACAAGGAAATCTTTTAGTGCTCTCTTAATTTAGACCCCCCCCCCCGTTTTCTTTTTGGTATTTCTACTTATCTGTTTATAACTTAATGTTTTTTTTCTTTTCTTTTTTTTAGTGTTCAGTTAGTTCCGCGTTGATTATTTTTTCCGTTTGTTGTTTGGTGTTTAATCAATATAAATGCTATCTCTGCCCTAGCCACGAGCACAAAATTATAAGCTGGAAAGATTTTCAAAGCCAGTCTGGGCACTAGCCATTTAATTATTCTAAGCAAAAATTATTGTTAATAACTAATTAATATTCTATGTAATTATGGATTATTTGATATATACTGTAATCCCTATTCTATTAAATTTCTGAAATAATTTAATCTGCTTGTAATGTTTCTCGAGTCAATATGGGTACAACCGATTGAGTTCCCTTTCTTATTGGTTATTCGCTTTTCTATTTAAGCACTATCATTAATACTTAAATTTCTATATAATTATAAAGTTATTCTAATTGCTTTTCAAATTAACTTGCATAATAGCTTTGTTTATCAACCTAGTTTTTTCTAGATTTAGCCTGGGCACAAGCCATGAAGTTTTCCTTTTTGATTTTTACCTTTTCGTTTAATTATGGTATGCGATAAATATTAATAATAATTAGTCTAAATATTTATCCTTATCAGTGTAATTATTCATTTACATTTATCAAAGAAACAGTTTTTCAGCAACCAGTTCTTTTCGGGTTTTTCAGGAGCTGGCATGGGAAAAAGCCACATAGTACCCTTTCTTATTAGTCTTTCCAATTTTTATATACTTATTATTAGAAATTAATTAACATTCTATAAAATTACCGTAATTTCGCAGTTGTTCAAATCCCTTTCATATTTAACTGATTACATAGTTTCATGAACTTGTGGTTTTTCCAGAGGCGGTTTCTGCGCATACCATTAAGTCCCCTTTCTTCATGATAATTGGAACTGCCCACTTCTGAGTTGCGTTTGATTCGACTCGCAAAAGTTAACTTAAAAGTTGACTCAAAAGAAAAGAGCCCAAAAGTGAGATTGAATTTGTCAGAGCTTGGAGGTTTGCCCCTTCAGTCTGTTTAAAGAAAAGAGATTCATAATTAAGCTTTGTTCATTTCAATCTTAAGGGTGACCTACATTTGTGACACTTCATTAAGTGGTTGTAAAGGGATACTTTTATTTATTTGTCTTGTTTGTTTTCTACATGATTGTTTTTTTTTAATCTTTAAATTGATATGCATCTCTCACAAATTAATTAGTTATATCACAGTTTCATTTGCAAGTTTTGACCTACTTTGTAACCCCTGGTCTCAAAATTGCACATAAATCTATTCAAGCTAGGATACATAGAACTCCCGTCTGTTTAAAAGAAAATGGACAGACACAAGTAGGTTTTATAAACTAAAGTCCTAGGGCCATGGCCATTTAAACAAAACAATGAAGATTGTCCTAAATTTTTTAGAAATTGCCCTAAATTTTTAAACCATGGAATACATTCACCAGCCATCTCTTATGACCTACAATCTTGTCTATACATCAGCAATTCATTGAAAAGGAAGGACCACCTTACTGGCATTTCTTCCTTTGTACTTACATTTAATGAGTTTAAACGAAAGCTTCTATGGCTAAGTCAGAAGCCCACTAAAGGACCAGGTGGTCCTTTTGCCAGGAAGTGGAATAGGAAGCTAAGGGCCAATCATCCTATGCTTTCACATGTCCTTCTTGCTTACTGACCCCAAATTTCTTGAGGTAACCTATTAAGGTTGGGCCAATTCTGGCTGAACTTACAGAGTCACATCACTGACCTTTGTCCCAAACCAAATAAACTGGTAGTGCCAGGAATTAAACCTGTGGCCTTTGAATAAAGGATTCTCAACCTAGAGTGCCAGCAAAGAAAATACTGAAAAAAAAACACTTCAAGTCATAGCTGCTGCCATTTTTCTCTGCTGTCCCATAAACAATATCTATTTTATTTAGACAGACTAATTTTGAGACTGGTATCAACAAAACTCCCATCAGGGATTGTATTTACTTAAGATACAATTAGCAATATGAAGCTCAGTTTTGTGATATTCTAGTCTTGAAATAATAAAAAAAAGAAAAATCATATGTTTTATTTGTTTTCTACCAGCTCACTTGAGGAAAATCATTTGTGACAAAGATATACCCATGGTTGGCTTAGAATCCCTCTAAAATGCTTCAAACAGAAGGAATTTTAAAAACAATTATACTGATCACCAAGAAGAATATTAAAATAACTCTCTAAACTTGGCACTTTTTAAGACAATTTTTTAGCACAGCAAATGCAAAACTTTAATGGTGTCCTATGTATTCTAAAAAAGAATATTAAAATGTGTCAGATGTATTTTGATATTAGATGCCCAAAAACTTTTAGTTAAATCTATGAAATGAAGGGCCAGGCATTCCTTTACAATTTATGCAACATGTAAAAAGAATAACAATTCAATTTTTTTCACAAAATAAGATTGATTTAAAAAAATAAATGTATTTTTAACAGAGAGCAACTAACATCAATTAAATCAAATAAAACAAAAATTAATGGAGAATAAATAATATCAGCCATATTTTTAACCTACAATCAGGTGGCATAAAATATTGTTTATAAATTTAGAAAAACCCAGTGTTAAGGCTTAAAGTTCTGCTAAATCAACAGGAATTGTCTTGTCAGAACTAAGGCCAGAGAGAAAGAAACTGATAACCAAAAATTGAGGTACCCAAAAATTTCAGAACCCTCTAGAGAGAAAAGAAGTGGAGGTAGGTACTTTAAATACTTTCCTGGGACATACTTTAGCCTCTAGACACATCCCTGAAAGTTTCATTTTCCTAACCTAAACTCTTTCAAAAATAGCCAAAAGTAGCTAAAGTAAAATTTTACCCCTACTTTATGTTAAAAATCCAGTTTGGACAGCAATCTCAATTAATATAGACTATATAATATAGCCATTAACCTAACCATTCTAAATTTTTTTCAACTAAAAATTATAGGTTGGTTTAGAAACTAGGCCTGTTTGATTTGGTAATATTTGAATAACTCACCAATGTGACAGCTGCCTTCCTAAGAACAAACGTTTTTAACAACCTAAAAAATTTTCTTCTGATTCCTTATTAAGCTTAGCCTTTGCAAGATGGGCCTAAAGAACACCAAAAACCCTTTAAATCCTAAGGAATATGCATAATATTACTTACAGGTCACTGAAAAGTTAAGATTATTTCCGCTATTAACAGTTTCATTGTCTTTTCTTTAGACTAAACGATTTCATATTTCTTAACTATTTTGCCACTGAAGCGTTCGATTGGCAATTCTGTGTTGACTTTCTAGGTTGACTTCTTACTAAATAAAACGGCAGCAGAGAAAAAAGTCAACTTTTAAGTTAACTTTTGCGAGTCGAATCAAACGCAACTCTGAGTTGCGTTTGATTCGACTTGTAAAAGTTAACTTAAAAGTTGACTTTTTTCTTTGCTGTCGTTTTATTTAGTAAGAAGTCAACCTAGAAAGTCAACACAGAATTGCCAATCGAACGCTTCAGTGGCAAAAAATTTAGACATGTGAAATCGTTTAGGAAACTGTTAATAGACAACTGTGGAAGTGCATGGACCCTAAGGTGTTAAAACAGAAAGGGGGTCTTTCGGCGATTCACTTCAACTGTTAATAGTGGAAATAATCTTACTTTTTTAGTGACCTGTAAGTAATCTTATGCATATTCCTTAGGATTTAAAGGGTTTTGGGTGTTCTAGGCCCATCTTGCTTTGGCTAAGCTTAATAAGGAATCAGAAGAAAATTTTTATGTTGTTAAAAACGTTGGTTCTTAGGAGGCTTTAAGGAGGGCAGCTATTACATTGGTTAGTTATTCAAATATTACCAAATCAAACAGGCTTACCAACCTATAATTTTTAGTTGAAAAAGATTAGAATGGTTTGGTCAATGCCTATATTATATAATATATATATTCATTGAGATTGCTGTCTAAACTGGATTTTTAACATAAAGTAGGGTTAAAATTTTACTTTAGCTACTTTTGGCTATCTTTGAAAGTGGATAGGTTAGAAAAATGAAACTTTCAGGGATGTGTCTAGAGGCTAGAGTATGGGTAAATTTATAGCAAACAGTATTACTGGCTTTTGTATAAAGTAAATATACCACTTGATGCGTTTTTTATGCTCCATACAAATATAATAATTGCTTCTACTGGAAATTCATATTTTAAGCACTTTTTGACCTCTTAAAAATGACCTAAATATAGAGTATAAAAAGGCTTAAAACATTGGTCTCAAACTTTATAACATTGGACTCAAACTTACTGTTTAATTATAAATCCATTTTTTTTTAATGATATATTATCCACAAGCACTGAATGCTATGGCGTTTTTTTCTTTCTTGCTGCTGAAATTTCAATTAAAGCATGCGTTTTTTGGTCATTTTTTTACAAAATAATAAGATATCTGAAATCACAAATTTGTAACAGTTTAGAAATAAATTTGGGCTATGTTTTTGCACATCAGGGGGGTGGGGGTAAAGCATAGCATATATTAAATATGTAAACTAACCATTACTGCATTTAATATAGTTAAATTTACAGCAAACAGTATAACTGGTATTTGTAATAGCCAGCTTTCATATTTTGACCAAAAACGCATGCTTTTATTTAAAATTTGCTGTCAAGGAAGAAGAAAGCACCATAACATTGATGAAATTTATTTATCCGATATAATTGTGGAAAATCACTGCTTGTGGATAATGTAACATCAAAAAGATGGATTCATAATCAAATGGTAAGTTTGAGTCCAAATGGTAATCACACATCAAGTGATATATTCACTTTATACAAAAGCCAGTAATACTGTTTGCTATAATCAACCAAAGTATGTCCCAGGAAAGTATCTAAAGTACCTACCTCCACTTCTTTCTCCTCTAGAGGGTCCTGAAATTTTTGGCTACATCAATTTTTGGTGATCAGTTTCTTTCTCTCTGGCCTTTTTCTGAAAAGACAATTCCTATTGATTTAACAGAACTTTAAGCAATAACACTGTGTTTTTCGAAATTTAGAAATAATATTTTATTCCACCTGATTGTAGGTTAAACATATAGCTGATATTATTTATTCTCCATGAATTTCTGTTTTATTTCATTTCATTCATGTCAGTTCTGTTAAAAATACATTTTTTTTAAATCAATCTTCTTTTGTGAAAAAAACCAATTGAATTGTTTTTCTTTTCACATGTTGCATAAAATGTAAAGGAATGCCTGGCCCTTCAATTCGTATATTTTAACTAAAAGTTTTTGAGGCAATTCCAATCAAAATACAACTGACACATTTTAATATTATTTTTTTTTTTAGAATACATTAGGACACTATTAAAGTTTTGCATTTGCACAGCTAAAAAATTGTCTTAAAAAGTGCCAAGTTTAGAGAGTTATTTTAATATTCTTCTTGCTGATCAGTATAATTGTTTTTAAAATTCCTTCTATTTAAAGCATTTAAACATTTTAACTCCACCTGTCATTGTCATGGATAATGTCAGCCTGTCCCAAGCAAAAATGAAGGAGGAGGGTTGGGCGACAGGTTTGCTACCTGTCCCTGTAAAAAAAAAACAGCAACGGAAACGTCGATAAATGCCTCGGATGAATTATCTTCCCCCCTGATAACGAACCCAGCACGCCCCCAGACACGATTATTGACTGCGAAACAACCAACAAAAATTGGCTTCTGGAACGTGAGAACTATGAGTCAGTTATCAAAAACAGAGCAAGTTCTCAGAGAGATGAAGCAATATAATATTGACATACTAGCCCTAAGTGAAATACGTTGGAAAGGTGTAGGCCAAGAAACACTAGATCATGGATATGTACTGTTACATAGCGGAGAGGACAACCATCATCAGGCAGGTGTAGGACTTATGATGTCCCCTGCAGCATACCGAACAATGCTGAAATGGACTCCAATAAACGAAAGGATCTTGTTTGCATGATTAGCTACAACACACACTAAGCTTTCTGTCATTGTATGCTACGCTCCTACCAATGAGGCGGATGATGATGTCAAAGATAGCTTCTATGAAACCTTGCAAGCTGTCACCAAAGACATCCCCAAACATGATGTTCTATGTGTTGTTGGTGATCTGAATGCCAAAGTAGGAGCCGATCGCAAGTACTGTCCGGAAGTCCTAGGACTGCATTGGACTTGGCCAGATTAACGAAAATGGTGCATTACTAGTATACTTCGCGCTAAGTAATGACCTTGTCGTTGGTGGGACACTCTTTGAGCATAAAAATGTGCACAAGTACACATGGACATCTCCAGACGGTTCAACGCGAAACCAGATCGACCATTTACTGATCGCCAGAAGGTGGCGTACAAGCCTGTTAGACGTGCGTGGGTATAGAGGAGCAGACGCCCAGTCGGATCACATGCTCATGATTGCCCACTTACAGATCAAACTACGTGCCCAAAAAAAGACACAGCAACATCTGAAGAAACTGTACGACACGGACAAGCTACAGGATCAAAAAATCCGCAGAGATTTCTGTATCTCTGTATGGAACAAATTTGATGCGTTGCCTGTTGAGGCAAATGACTCAGCAAGTGTCAAAGAGAAATGGGAGAAAATAAAAAGTGCATACACGACGATTGCCGCAGAAAAGCTAGGTTTCCGAAAGAAACCAAAGGAAAGGTGGATCTCTGACACAACATGGAAACTGATTGACGAACGAAAGGCACTTAAGCAAGCCATGCTCATAGATACTACAAGGTGTTCCGAGCTGGCAACAAAACAATTATACAAAGAAAAAGATAAAGAGGTAAAAAAGAGTGCAAGAAAGGACAAGAGACAGTTCCTTGAAAAGAAAGCAGCTTTAGCTGAAGAAGCTGCTAGGAAGGGTGACTCCAAGACTGTCTAGCGATTGACAAATAAGATGGTAGGAAAACAAAGCAGCCGAATCACCCTTGTCAAGGACGAAAATGGATCAATTATATCTGATCCAGAAAAAATTGATGAGAGATGGGCTTCCCATTTCGAAAAACTTCTGAACAGACCAAGAACTTGCGACCAAGCTAACGTACCTGATATCCCTTTTATGTATTTAGACATCAATACAGATCCTCCGAGTGCTGAGGAGATCATACATGCAGCAAAGAAGTTAAAAAATGGACGAGCCCCGGATATTGATGGCATCTCAGCAGAAATGCTGAAGTACTCAATTAGTACCTGCATATCTATTTGGCTTTCTCTCTTCACCAAAATATGGACCTGAGTGAAGGTCCCAAGAGATTGGAGCAGAGGCATTATAGTCAAACTCTTCAAAAAGGGAGACTTGATGAGCTGCCATAACTGGAGAGGCATCAATCTTCTCCCTGTCTCATCCAAACTATTAGCCTCCATCATTTTGCAACGTCTGCGGAAATCATTAGACGCAACTCTACGAGAAGAGCAGCATGGTTTCAGAACTGGGAGATCCTGTTCTGATCTAATATTTGTACTGAGAATGCTTGTCGAAGAATCAAAAGAATGGAACAAGAAGCTCTACCTCCTATTCAGTGACTTTGAAAAGGCATTTGACTCAGTTGACAGAGATTGCTTGTGGAGAGTTTTGAAATACTACGGAATTCCCGAGAAAATAGTAGATATGATTATAGCGCTTTATGAAGAATCGGAATGTTGCGTAAAGACCGAAAACGGTACAACCAGATTTTTCAAGATCATGTCTGGTGTTCGTCAAGGATGTGTACTTTCCCCCATGCGCTTTATAATTATAATGGATTATGCCCTGAGATTCACATCGGGCTACGGGGTAAAAGTAAGCAACAAACAACTGTTTGATCTGGACTTTGCGGATGACGTTGTCCTTCTCAAAGAGTCTAAAGAACGGTTGCAGCAGCTGCTTGACACTATTACCGAGAATTCAGAGAATGTCGGGCTAAAGATAAACATTGACAAATCGAAGAGCATGGCCATCACAACCTCGCCACTTGTTCTCCATTGCAAAAACAAAGATCTAGAACAAGTCCAGGAGTTCAAGTACCTGGGTAGCTGGATTGATTGTGATGGAGAGATCTCGACCGAGATTAAACGTAGAATTGGACAAGCTAAAGGTGCCTTCAATAGATTGAAGCCTATTTGGAGAAGTAATAAATATTCAATGCGACTGAAGCTCCGCCTCTTCAATAGCAATGTACTTTCAATTCTCCTTTACGCAAGTGAATGTTGGAAAATAAATACCCAGCTTGAAAAAAGGATCCTTGCATTTGAAAATATGAGCCTCAGAAGAATGTTGAATACAAGTTGGCAACAAATAATTACAAATGAATAAATACGCAGAAAAACAGGTCAACCTCCAGTCATTGAGTTGCTGAAAAGAAGGTGATGGACATACCTGGGACATGTTCTTCGTATGGAAGAGAGCCGCCTTCCTCGAACAACCTATGAATGGAAGCCAGATGGTAGAAGAAAGAGAGGCCGCCCCAAAAATACATTGAGACGAACACATGACCGAGATCTGAGGACGGCCGGCACCTCACTAATACCTGAATGGGAAGACGTCATCGCTGCAGCACTAATGCGAGACAAATGGAGAGGCTTTGTCGACGCCCTATGCGCCACCGATGGCTCTGGAGGAACTAAGGTCTAAGGTAAGATTAAAGCATTTTAAAGGGATTCTAAGCCAACCATGGGTATATTTTTGTCACAAATGATTTTGCTCAAGTGAGCTGATGGAAAACAAATAGAATATATAATTTTTCTTTTTTTATTATTTCAAGACTAGAATATCACAAAACTGAGCATTCATATTGCTATTTGTATTTTAAGTAAATACAATCCTTGATGGGAGTTTTGTTGATACATGTCTCAAAATTAATTTGTCTAAATAAAATAGATACTGTTTATGGGACAGCATTGAAAAATGGCAGGAATTATGACTTGAGTTGTTTTTTTTTTCAAATAATTTCTTTTTCTGGTTATATTTGTGTTCCTGCTTAAGTGACTGGCACTCTAGGTTGAGGATACTTTGTCCAAAGGGCAAAGGTTTAATTCCTGGCATTACCAGTTTTTATTTGGTTTGGGACAAAGGTCAGTGATGTGACTATGTAGGTTGAGTCAGAACTGGCCCAACCTTGAAAGGTTACCTAGAGAAATCCAGGGTCAGTAAGCAGGAAGGGCTTGGAAAAGTATAGGATGACTGGTCCCTAGCTTCCTGGCTAAAGGACCACCTGGTTCTTTAATGGGCTTTTGACTTAGCCATAGATTCTTTGTTTTAATCCGATTAAATATAAGTACAAAGGAAAGAATGCCAGTAAGGTAGGCCTTCCTTTTCAATGAATTGTTGATGTATAGACAAGAGTATAGGTCATAAGAAATGGCTTGTGAATGTTTTGCAAGGTTTAAAAATTTGAGACAATTGCTCAGGTTGGCAACTGAGCACAAAAGTAAAATTTTCCAAATGGTTTTTGTTGTGACTGTTATATTTATGTATTATCTAGTATTTTAAAGTTAATCTTCACTGTTTTGTTTTAATTGCCATTGCCTTAGGAATTTAGTGTTAACAGACAGGAGTCATTGCCTTAGGAATAACAGACAGGAGTTCTATGTTTCCTAGCTTCAATAAATTTATATGCAATTTTGAGACCAGGGGTTACAAAGTAGGTCAAAACTTGCAAATGGAACCGTGGTGTGACTAATTAATTTGTAAGAAATGTATATCAATTTAAAGATTCAAAAAAAAAACAAGACAAATAAATAAAAGTATCCCTTTACAACCATTTAATGAAGTGTCACAAATGTAGGTCACCCTTAAGATTGAAATTAACAAAGCTACAGTTATGAATCTGTTTTCTTTAAACAGACTAAGGGGCAATATGACCAATTCAATCTCACTTTTGGGCTCTTTCCTTTTCAATAGGAACTTTCTTTGGATTTTTCTTCCAACCAAGTAAAAACAGTAGGGACAGGATCAGGTGTTAGTAACCTCCCATTTAGCCTACATACCCAGGAGAAAATTATGCAACTCTATGCTAATAATTGGTAATTTTTTTGTTGTTCATATATTTGACTTATAAAGTGAATATACCCCTTGATGCCTTGTTTTGTGTTCTTTACAAACATAACAAGTGCTTCAATTGCAAGTTCAAATTTAAGTGCTTTTTGAGCTCTTGAAAATTTGTTAGCTTAGGTCAAAAAGTGCTTAAGTTTGAACTGGCAATATAAGCAATTATTAGCAAGTAAAGAACATACAAAAAGGCATCAAGTGGTAAATTCACTTTATTTGTAAGTCAAAATGTAAAAAAAAAATTTACTCCCAACCTGCCTAATTTGCAAATATATAGCCCAAATTATATATTTTCAATGTATCCTGCCATCTTTTAGCCTATTTGTTTTTCTTTTGCCACAGTTGCTTCAATTCTCAGGTACTAGGGTTGAGGGATAGATTTGCAGAATCAATAGGAAATATGTAATTTCAGCTTTAGATTTCCATATTAGGAGGGTTGGGGCTAAAGTAGAGCAGGGTTGCATATAGAACGTGTTAGCTATAATTATTATGTAAATAATAAAGAGTCACCTTTTTTTTAACAGGTTTTCTTCTATAAGCCTATAGGTCCTTCTCT
The DNA here is from genome assembly GCF_032884065.1 of Artemia franciscana. Classification (NCBI taxonomy): domain Eukaryota; kingdom Metazoa; phylum Arthropoda; class Branchiopoda; order Anostraca; family Artemiidae; genus Artemia; species Artemia franciscana. Next base: position 28,747,275 of record NC_088876.1, on the reverse strand, counting down.
TGGCTTTTACCACATAAGCACATGTAGTTTAACAATGACTTCTCAAGAGCTTAACTATGAACCCTTAGTAATATTGACAAGAAATGAGTGACAGAAAAAATGAAATTTAGGCTAAATTGGCAATCAGGAACTAGGATACAGGCTAAAGGGGCCAAAAACAGGGCTGTATAATTGGAGCTGAAAGAATTCCAATTATACAGTGAATTTTAAAAAAATCACTGCATACAAGTTATTTTTTAGTGAAGTAAACACTTCCCTTGCTAATTTAGGACTTTAAATTGATTAGCCTACTGAAATTTTCCCATCCTATGCAATTGAAATATTTTCCCTTTTCAGAGCATTAAGACAATCTATCACAATAAAAAATATCCAAAGCATCTTGAATGGAATGACTAAAAGAAGACATATGAAAATCACAATCTGCAATCTAACAATTAAACTTCTGGCCACACAAATTTTATTCAGATAACCAGCTCTGAAATTATTGCTCAAGTAGCTTAGTAGTAACTTTAACTAATATTCCAATAACTTTATAAGATTTTTCTTAACCATTTTATTATCTACCTATCCCACCCATTCAGTTAAAGAAATAACCCACCCACCTGCAAAAGAAAAAAGCCAGTTTTAACTAGGCTAATAACATAGTTTTTTAAGTCTATTTTAGTGCAACCTACCCAACAACATAAAATCAAGCTCAATAACTCACCACACTGGTACACAAAAGTGGTGCCTTCATCTTGGATCCATCTGAAGACATACTCCATGATTAGCTATAATTGAAACTTCTGCCTTCTTTCCGAGTTAACTTGAGACGAACGTACAAAATGCAAAAATTGTTAAAAGTCAACTTTTCATTAACTTTCAGTCAACTTTTCCAAATCGAACGCTAGAAGTTAACTCGGAATCCCAAATAAAATGTCGGAATGCTGGTTTCAGTCAACTTGAAAAGTGAATCAAACGCAACTCTGGTGTCTGCTTTATAACCTGATAAATGGACAGCTTGAGACATAGGCACAACTTATGGAATAAATGTTTTGTACATTGGGGCCTACCCATGCTTATTATTTGGACCAACTGCATTTGGCCTCACTGTCACTCCAGGGGAGTAATATGGATCCCAATTTACCAGCATCCCAAGTAAAACACATCACTATACTCAGCGAAGACCAATATATAAAACCATCAAATCAAAAATAATAGACCACGCCAAGCCGTTTTCCTATTCCAATTCCAGAATTTGTATGATTCTAAACAAGTAAGTTATTAGTGATGATGTAAACAAACCCATGTGCATACTTAATTTTTGAACCCCAGGATATTTGCCGCAAATCTGTGAGATAAAACCATTTCTCCTTATTATTTGTGCTTTTCATCAATTCTGTAGTACCTTGAGTAACATTTTAATGGGCTAACCATAGTGTTATGTCCTATATATTCAGAGTTTGAAGTTTTTGTGAATATATTTATGAATTCTCAAGGGAATATTGTGAACAAAGGAATCAATAAGTATTGATATTGTATTGGAGTATTGCGATAGAAGTATCGGATTATGTTGAAGTATTAGAATATATGGGATTGGAGTGTCGTATCATCAATAAGTATCGATATTATATTGGAGTATCGGTATCGTGGAGTATCCTATCATCAATAAGTATCGATATTCTAATCATTGTTTATATAAACAACAGAAATAAACAATAATCCACCTCTAATTGAAAATCTGAACCATTTTGTTGACAAGTTGGCTAAAATCCCAATAGCCTACATCTGTCAGCTGAACTTTATTTTTCTCACATTTTATAGAAACGCAACAGCGTTGCTATATTAAAAGTGGTTTCTTAAAGTGCCACGTGTAAAAGAAACCAACCAGTCAAAATGGCACCAAAAAAGAGACAACATAAGTGCCCAGGATGCACAAAAAACCTGGATGAGAATTCACAAGCCGTCAATTGTGACAATTGGTTCTGTATCGAGTGCCTAGGATTAAGCGATGAACAGTATGTCCTGCTACGGAAAATGAATCGCACTATGAAATGCGAATGGACCTGCCCCCGGTGCATCTTAAACAAACCTGTGCGCGACGCCGACACCCTAACCAAAGCTATTGAGTCTTTCAAAACAGAAGTACGTGATGACATTGCTAGCATATCGTCTAATGTCAACAAGGGCCTCAAAGAGATTCAAAAGGTACTTGCCACGAATGCAATGTTAGCGAGGTAAAAGCGATTGTTGACTCTGCAATCACTGCACAAGTGACAGGGCTTGCACCAGATGCACTAGATGAACACATACGCCGCACAGTCAGAAGCGAGCAAGATAGGCAGTGACGCAAACTCAACATCGTTGGATACGGGATTCCGACCCAAGCAAGTGATGAAGACTTCCTTGCCAAATATTTCCAGGATACCTACAAAATAACGACCAAAGTTTTCACTGTGAAGAGACTACCAGCCTCGTCCCCCACGGCTGGACAACCACTACGATACCCACCAGTCCTATTCACGGTAGACAGCTTTACTGAAAAAAAACTTATCCTTGATGCCTCCTACCAGCGCAGACACAATTCGATTCTATGGCGACAGCTCCAAAGAAGATCGCAACGCCAGAAAAACCATGTTGGAGGAGATGAAGAAGAGACAGGCAAACGGAGAAACAGACCTAGTGATTAGAAAAGGAAAAATCACAAAAAACGGACCAACTCGAGCAATTTCGATGGCGGGCTGCTCGAGCATGGAAAAATAACCACTACCTCTTACCGTCTCAGCCCCCCTGTAAATAGTCTATGTGTGAGTGATAATAATTGTGTAACAATAAACTTGTGTGAAAGTAAAAACAGTAAATTAACAGTTACGTCCCCATGGCCCTCTGCATTGTCCCTTAATAGTAGCTCCGTGTACCTCAGCTGTAACTCACCCACTTCAACCATTAGTGAGAACAACAGTGCGTATAACCAAAAGTTGCCTAGACACACCAGAAAACTTGTAAACATTATGACGGCTAACGTTGATGTTATCACCAATAAGATGCCAGAACTGTGCTTGAATTAAGTCAGATAGATTTTGCAACTCTGACAGAAATTAGCCCTAAGAATTCCAGATTTCAACTAACAGAAGACTCCATCTGCCCCACTGGATACAAAATCTTCAGCAATCTGTCCGATCCAAACTGCAGAAGAGGAGTTGCTGTTCTGGCTTCCAAGGAATTCCAGGTAAGAGAAATTTCTGTCCCAAATTCTTACTTACCTTGGGTTGAAGCCACTTGGGTATCCCTGTCCCTACCTAACGAAATGTTTGTCCTAAGCTCAATTTACAGGAGTCCCAGTTGTCCACGCCAGCTGTCCTCTCAAAGAGCAATTGCTGAAATGACGCAATTCATACTATGCAACTTCCCAAAGGCACCTTTGCTCATGATACGGGACATAAACCTCCCAAGCGTGTTCTGGATAGATGGCCAGGGTATCACCAGGTCAAGCCTTGAGCAAAACTCACTAATTCAAGTCCTAGGTGATAATTTTTTGTACCAAACAGTAACTGTGCCAACAATAATGCGTCCGGGGACAAAATCCTTCAACACTCGACCTAGTCATAACCAATGAAAGGTGATCGGGACACAGACTCTCAGTCCAATTGGCTCAAGTGACTACGTGCCAGTCCTCTCATCTATACAACTCAACTCCAAACCATCAAAATATATTAAGCAATCCTTTACTAATTACAAGATGATGGTGGAAGAGCTGATAGATGCAAATCTGGAAATTCTGATCTCAAATGATGTGGAAGCTTCATGGCTGATCCTAAAAAATACCCTACTAGAGAGCCTAGCCAAACATACCAGCGTGACATGGAAAAAGAAACCAAAAACTCTACCTTTCCTCATCCCAAAAATTAAGAAACTATGCAATAGGAAGAAAAAAATTCGGGAGAGGTTTGTGAAATAAAAAACAACAACAGTATACGAGAAGTACAAAATCGCCAGGAATCTCCTCAGAAAAGAAACGCGGAAACTCACTGTAAACTACGAAGAACATCTGGCCAAAAATGTCAAGGAAAACCCTAAGTTATTCTGGAAACATATCTCCCTACGTAAACCAGGCAGACACTCTGTACCGGACCTGGAGAATAACAGCTCAGTCTCTTCCTGCGCCTCCGAAAAAGCTAACCTTCTGAATAAGCAGTTTGCCTCAGTGTTTTCTAAAGATGACCTCCAATCAGCCCTCCCACCAGCAGAACAGGCTCACACTCCCTTCCCAATGTTACACTCTCCGATCACAGTCGAGGAAGTAACCAAACAGCTTAAGGAGCTTGATGCCAACAAATCGACTGGACAAGATGGTCTGAGTCAACGACTGCTGAAGGAACTAAGCCCTGCTATTTCAGCGCCCCTGGTAAAATTATTTAACCTGTCACTAACAAAAGGGAAGCTTCCAAGCCATTGGAAGAAGGCCATAGTCATCCCAATTCATAAGAAGGGTAACAAAACTTCAGCAGCAAACTATAGACCTATCAGCCTTACCTGTGTGGCATGCAAGGTCATGGAGAGAATTGTGAACAAACGCATCATTAACCATATTGAGGCTAACTACTCATCAGCAGCGGCCAGCATGGTTTTCGTTATAAGAGATTATTGGATACAAACGTTCTTGAGTCTTACAGTCTTGTAACTGACCTATTAGAAAAAGGAGTACCAGTGGATATAATCCTGCTGAATCTAGCCAAAGCTTTCGACAAAGTTTGTCACCTCTACCTCATTTACAGGCTATGCACCTTGTCTCTAAGTCCAAATGTGATCAGTTTGATCGAGGATTTTCTGAGGGACAGAACACAGCAAGTGAAAGTGACCAATGGACCAAACAGTCACGCACTCTCTGATGAAGTCAAAGTCACCAGCGGGGTCCCACAGGGCAGTGTCCTGAGCCCTACCCTGTTCAATATATACGTAAATGAGCTAGCCTTTATCACCAGTAACAAAACCACTCTATATGCGGATGATTCAAAACTTAAAGGTCCTGCCAATACCCCTTCTGCCCGCCAATCCCTCCAAACTGATCTCAACCACGTGTGCTCCTGGGTCAAAAGATAGTTGCTGGAATTCAACGCTGAAAATTCAAGGTCATACACTTTGGACACAGCAACCCCCAGCAACAATACCTAATGACCCAAAACCCTGGAAGTCACCATATACTGGTGCATGTTCAGGAGGAAAGAGACCTTGGAGTTATTGTAGACTCCCAGTCCAAATTCAGCTCCCACTCAAAGAAGATCTCAGCCAATGCTAGCAGAGTCCTAGGCATCATTAAACACAGCATTACCAGCAGAAGTAGACATGTAATCACCAAGCTCTACAAAGGACTGGTAAGACCGTGTTTGGAGGTGGGGACCATTCTGGCCACCCCTCGATTCAAAAAGGACAAGGTAGTGCTTGAGCAAATCCAACGAAGGGCCACTAAGCTGATTGCCAGAATGGAAAACAAGCCCTACAGTGAAAGGCTGAAGGAACTCAACCTCCCCTCTTTAGTATACAGGCGGAAACGTGGGGATATGATCCAGGCACATAAACTCCTCTCTACCAATCAAGAAAATGAGCTCCTGGAGATTAACCCCTCCCACATAACACGAGGACACCCAAAACAAATCCGCAAACTTAATGCAAGGACTGGACGAAGATGTAGCTTCTTCTCGAACCGGATTGTGAACCTCTGGAACAACCTCAAGGAGAACACTGTTTCTGCCGAATCAACAAATATATTCAAACGCCGTCTGTATGCTGAGTGGAGTGACAAACCGTGGAGATTTGACTGGGATGCACCAGAATTTAATCAACCACGTATGCAACTGTCATCACAAGGAGTGATTCAACAGGATCAAAAGTCTTTATTTCACTCCAAGCTGTGATAGGTAATTTAAGGTAATTAGCTTAAATATTTTTGCTTTGTACAGCGCTACCTATTTTAAATTTTTTTATAGCTAACAGTTCAGCCGAAAGTTTGAATGAGGCAAATTAAATAATCTGCAGAAAAAGTGCATAGCCCTTGCAAAATAGGTATAAAGGGAATGCAAAAAGAATTTAAATCACCATTCTTCTGATATTAATTCCAGCCATTCAGTACTGTTAAGAAAACTCTTGAAAGTTGTTATTAAAATTTTGTGATATGCTATGGATATGGAACTTGATAGAGTAACAAAACTAACATTAGAGGAGCTAAAGCTTATTCTTAAAAAGATGGGTCTAGGAACAGATGGAAAAAAAGAGGTACTTATTTCTAGTCTATTTTCAGCCTTTGAAAATGGCCTACCTGATGTTCCTAGTGAGCAAGAAAAAGGTGAAGTAAAAAAATTGACATATAAGAAACTACTAAATTTAGGCCAGGATCAATATTTTTTGGAAAGAGAAGGAGGCTGAATTTTATTCAGGAGGGAATATTTTATAGGAAGGATTTTCCTTGGAGAGGAAATTTTTGAAAGGGACTTAATACTTTTTTTAAGAAACTATTTTGTGGAAAAGTTTTTTAAATTGATTTACTAATAAAGCAAACAGAATGATGAAATGCATATGAATATACAAATGCTTTTTAAAAATTATGGCTCTTTATGACTTTATTTTTACAATATCCTTGTTCTCTGATAGAACTTGTTACTTTACGAATTCAAGACTGATTACAAAGAAGGCGATTTTTTTTCTTTTCGTGGATTAATGCCTTATAAGTTTATTCAGAACAATCGATCGAATAAATTCTTTAGCAGTTTTCCAAAGTTATACTGATTTTTGCAAATTATTTTAATGGGACCATATGTTAGTTACGATCACCCCTGTGACGTCATTTATACGAAATTTTTTTTCCAAAATTAAGGATCTAAATGTTTTCTACCATAGTAAGGAACTATAAGTTCCTAAGTTTCTAAGGAAACTCATGTTAAAAAGCTATTTGACAGAGTGTGAAGATTTGTAGACTTTTTTGATATCCTCATTGGTCGTTTAAACACAGTTCACATTTGAACCTACAGGCTTACCAGTGTATATTAAGTTACTCCCTGTCTCGGATGAAAAACACAACTTATTTGGGGCTTAGTGCTTCACTGGTTTTGCATAAATGGACTCATCCTAGTTGGTCTGGTCCATTCGAAAGCTAATTTGCTAAGCTTTTTTCAAATTGTCCACAGGTTGTACGTTTTAACTTCTAACAGGATTGAATCAGTATCTCCACAATACACTTAATAGTGAAAATATGGGGAAACTTGGATCACAGCGATTATCCAGCCATTTGTAATTCGTACATGGTGAATAGTAGTGAGACATTACCATATATAAAGGGAATTCATATTCAAGAACTGCATACAACTTTATATGGAGGCATTTTCCAGTTAGATCACTTTCAAGGATACAATCCCCGTAGAAAACTTATCCCTCCCTCATTGAATCCTCGACAAATAAGTCTGATCTACGTCGGTGATCATACCTACCTCTTGTTTAGTGAATTAAAGAATTAAATCCAAGACCAGATAAGAAGTTGAAAAATTAAATCCCAATCCGGCCCAATTTCCTCGTAAAGTTTTTCCGTGTTTTTACAGACTATATCCAAAAACATCAATACATCACTTGCCTGGTATGTTTTACAATAATCCTTCTCATTTTCACATCCTCCTTTGACCCAAACTTTTATAGTAAATCCATGGTTGGCAGTGGTGCATTGACGATCATGAAGTGAATCATAAAATGCTTCGATGGGTGGCAGTTTTTCCTTACTTAGCCTTGAGGTGGAGCGGTACACTATTTGTCTTAACGAAGTAAAAAAAAACATTATTTATTGTTGTTATTTTCAACTGTTCTCCATTTGAATTGTAAGAGAAGCAACTTCTCAGATTATTTGGGTATGATATTGTATGAAAAAGATCCATCGACCCATACACCGTCTGCAACTTCACCTTTTTGCAAACGCGCCAACGCTAGCAATATGATTTTAAAATCATAGTTGGAGCTATTTATGTAAACCGGTAGAAAGTATTGTTGTTTAAAGTTTAAATTTCAATATTTATGTGCCAATCCATGAAAGTTGTTCCCATCCCCAAAGACATTAGATTACTTTAATGATCATGGTCCCGGACGAACATTTCCCCACTATCTTCAAAAAATTTTCCCTCACATACCCACCACATTCCTTTATTTTCAATTACCAACTCTATTACCTCAGGTAATAGAGTCACTGGATAGTTTGCTTTGTGTAGCCGTGAAATTGACTTATTGGCTGTTTTAATAAGTGCAACCATATCTGCGCCTAAGCAATCCTCGCAACCCAGCTTCTCATATACCTTTACCAATTGCATTTTGTTACTCGGTTCCTATTGCACAAGAGCATAAAGACTGCAATGACTTCATGTTCTCTAAGACGATTCGAATTTAATGGATTGCACACATCCATGAGTGTTTCTTCGACGCCTAATGCTACCTTGTCGCTCAGCAAAAGCGAATTTCAGAAAGTTCTGAAACGCAAGATGGCATCGTCACCCAAAACTGTTTCCAAGATTATTACCCATAACGCTGGTGTTTCAATTTTAATTTGGTACGAAATCTAGGCTGACACAATGAATAATAGCAGCAAGTAACCTCTTTGTACCCTCAGTTGAAACTCAAGTAATATGTGGAATAGGAAAAAATTTCTAATTGCATCAAGTTCACTGGCAGGCACATAAAGAAGCCATAACCAGTGTTTCACCGATTCAATGGACGGAGCCCTCACTGAATTTATTGCCCCTTATTTATCTCTAAGTTCACCCTCTTCATATTCTGTATCTTGTTATAAAACTATATTACCAATCTTTAAATGCTGATAAGCTCTCATAAATATATCTATCCCCTTAAGTGTTACAGAATATAGCCCCTTTAAACAGTTAAAATCTCCTTTAGGACACTATTCTCCCTTCCCATTCCCATTAACAGCCAAATTGTCAAAAAGTTTTGACCAGTATCCTTTGCTGTAATTTTATGCCCTGGAAACAGACCACGTTCTTAAAGCACTCTAAACCCGTATCGAAAGAAAAGCGTTGTACACCTCTACAATCCTTCAAATCAACATTGCATTTTACAGCCCCCATCTCTTTCCGACTCTTCAAACAAATTAATCTCAAAACCTCTGAACCGCTTCCCATCTTATTAAATTTTCCACCCTATTAAAATAAAACCCACCTACTCTGAAAAAACGCCCTCAAAATTTTGCAAGCCGGGGTGAAGCACCTGCATTTCCATTTGCAGGTAATGTTAGTATGCTTTACCTTATATTTCATTCAAGAAATATTTTTTGAGCGATGGGTTCTTTTATGCTATCCCTACCTCCCTCCTCCAATCTTATTTTCGAGAAGGGCCCTAATCTTGCTTACATAGGAGTGGATCAGGTCAGCTGGATCCATTCGAATACTGCTACATGTGAGGATGTTGAAGGGGTTTAGGTATACGAACCTTGAAAAAAACAATAAGAGGCTAATAGCCCTTTGAAATTTTCTCGATTTCACTCTAAAAAGAAAACATTAGGCTGAAATAGAAGATATTATTAGTCTGCGCATTTTGGAGGGTTGAAGTGACCGTTGTTATATAGAACCCCCATACTACCAACCAAAGATTTATGACCCGGTAATGTTTCCATAAATGGAGCCAAAGTGGCAGTATGGTCTTGGTGAAAGTATTCTACCAGCTAAGAATTTAAGAGCCAGAAACTACACACATAGGACAAGTTGCCTCCTTTACGCTTCAGCTATTGCAAAGTCCTCGCATTGAAATTATGAGTCTTAAAAAACTTCTGTTGGGGGTGTAAGCTACCACAGGTGCTTTATCCTTGCCAAAGAAATCGATTCATAGTTGCTTGATCCATGCTGGATCATCATTGGCGGGCTGAAACAAAAAAATTATTTTTCCCTTGAAATATTTATGATAATATCCTGAAATGAAATTCAGGTTAGGATGGCTTCGCGCCATCCCAACACCTAGTTGGTGGAGGCACTTCGCGCAACCCCCAAGCCCCCCCGCGCGCGTAAGTTGTTACGCGCCATATTAGTTACGCGCCATTGTAGTTGTGTCCCTATGTCCCACCTGTGAATATAGATATATATATATATATATATATATATATATATATATATATATATATATATATATATATATATATATATATATATATATATATATATATATATATATATGTTTTTAACTACGTTAAAAACATTCTTTGCTGTCCCATTGTCTGTGCATATAAATAGATTGTCAGGTTTACCGACTCTTGAACATGCAACATATAATGGTCCATGGGAAAACAATCCGTATTCAGATCTATACCTCATGATTCTAATGATTGCCCTTGAGCTTTGTTGATGGTGATTGCTAATCGACCATTCCCTGTGTCGCCGTCGTCATTTATATATCCCCCTGTTCCCCCCGGCGTCCCCGTTGTAGTTGTGTCCCTGTGTCCTGGTCGTCATTTATATTCCCTGTGTCCCGGTCGTAATTTGTGTCCCGGTGTCCCGGTCTGTATATACATTCGTTTTTGAATTGGTCTTTTTTTAGTTTTTAGTTTTTTACCTTTTTTTAGTTTTTCTAGTTATACCTCATGATTCTAATGATTGCCCTTGAGCTTTGTTGATGGTGATTGCTAATCGAACATTCCCTGTGTCCCCGTCGTCATTTATATATCCCCCTGTGCCACCCGGCATCCCCGTTGTAGTTGTGTCCCTGTGTCCCAGTCGTCATTTATATTCATTGTGTCCCGGTCGTCATTTGTATCCCGGTGTCCCCGTCTGTATATACATTCGTTTTTGAAATGGTATATGATGAAATAAATTTTGTATTTTTCCCCTTTTTTTTCTTTTTAGTTTTTTTTTGTTTTTACTTTTTTTTTAGTTTTTTTAGTTTTTTTTCTTTTTTCTTTTTAGTTTTTTTTTTATTTTTATTTTTTTTAGTTTTGCTTTTCTCCTTTATTTTTCATTTTTTCCTTTTATTATTTTTTTTTCTTTTTTAAGTTTTTTTTTGTTTTTTAGCTTTTTTAGTTTTTTCATTAGTTTTTAGTTTTTTTTCTTTTTAGTTTTTTTGTAGTTTTTACCTTTTTTTAGTTTTTTTAGTTTTTTTAGTGTTCTCTTTGAGTGTCCCGGTCGTCATTTATATTCCCTTCTAGCTGTTGGGGTGGCGCTTCGCGCCACCCCAACACCTAGTTGGTGGGGCACTTCGCGCCCCCCAAACCCCCAGCGCGCGTAAGTCGTTACGCGCCATATTAGTTACGCGCCATTGTAGTTGTGTCCCTGTGTCCCACCTGTGAATAGAGATAGATATAAATATATGTTTTTAACTACGTAAAACATGCGAATATACAACATTCTTCGCTGTCCCATTGTCTCTGCATATAAATAGATTGTCAGGTTTACTGACTCTTGAACATGCAACATATAATTGTCCATGGGAAAAACAATCCGTATTCAGATCTATACCTCATTATTCTAATGATGTGTCCCTGTGTCCCCGTCGTCATTTATATTCCCTGTGTCCCGGTCGTTATTTGTGTCCCGGTGTCCCAGTTTGTAATTTCTCTTTGAGTGTCCCGGTCGTCATTCATATTCCCTGTGTCCCGGTGTCCCGGTCGTCATTTGTGTCCCGGTGTCCCGGTCTGTAATTTCTATTCGAACAATCCCTGTGTCCCGGTCGTCATCTATAAATCCTGTCTCTGCCCCCGGCGTCCCCGTTGTAGTTGTGTCCCTGTGTCCCGGTCGTCATTTATATTCCCTGTGTCCCGGTCGTGATTTGTGTCCGGGTGTCCCAGTCTGTAATTTCTCTTTGAGGTTCCCGGTCGTCACTTATATTCTCTCTGTCTCGGTCGTCATTTGTGTCCCGGTCTGTAATTTCTCTTTGAGTGTTTTTTCTTTTTAGTTTTTTTTTAGTTTTTTACCTTTTTTCAGTTTTCTTTTTCTTCTTTATTTTTCAGCGTCACTATGAAGTACATATCGACGAACCTTTGTTTTTTTAACTTAAATCTGGTAGGCATTGATGACCTTATCCAAGTCAAAATCCCAAACCCAATCATCATCGCTATCATTTTCAGTTTTGATATGTTTTGACTCTCGCTGTCCAGGTGGATTTTCATCTAACTGCGCGGTTTTGCGTTCTTTAGCCGCAAGCCTGTTTTCTTGCTGTTCTTGTGATTCCCCGGCACGCTTTCTTTTCCTTCGAAAAATGGAATCACCGTACCAAAATGAAATAAGTTTTCTACTTTAAGTCCAGTGAAATTCCGCCTATTTCTTTGGAGGCTAGAGGCTCCTCAAAACTATCGAGAGGATCCTGGTATTTTCCCTTTATTAAACTAAAGAGAAACCCCTTTTAGGATGGAAAACACCATTAAACATCCCTCCAAGCGTCAAGAACAAGGTTCCCAGCATCTTAGCTATTTCCCCATGCCGAACAAATATTAAGTTTTATATCCCTTAAACATTAAGCTTAGTTAAAAATTTCACAGAGCTTCTTTGACTTTAAATACGCTAGGGCTTGCAACTCCATCTTGCATGCTGGGATCACCTTTTGATCCCAGCATTATGGCCTGCATCATGGCCTTGTAGAGCAGAAATAGCCGCGTTCTCCCCTCTTTGTTGGGGGACCGCAGAAGGATCCGTATCTTTGCTTTGTAGGGCAGAGGTGGTTGCGTCATCATCGCACGCCTTTGCCCTTTTTGGGGAAGAAGGGCGTTGCTCAGAATTTTCTTTAAATAGAAATAAAATTTCAGTTTCTTATGAAACAAAAGGGTTAAAAATACTTCTTATTTTGATAATTTAAGAAAGTCAGAATTAGTTTAAGTTGTCAGCCTTATATGCAATATTAATATTATGTTTCAGGCTCAAAAACCCTTATTTCACCTCTTGAAAATCCATATACAAAATCGCTTTATGGTGTTGAACCCCACCCGGCATTCGAAGGAGTGGAAGATAACGCAGCACACTTGGTCGATCCCTGGAGAAAGAGACGACCAGTCTCCGAATCACTCTGAAAAAACTTTGGTCTTTGACACAAGATCGGTCAAGTTGTAGGTCAACTGTCACTGCCCTATACACCCCAGACGTGAAAGAAATTAAGTAAGTAACTAATTCTTTTGCCATCAACCCGTGCGCTGAAGCGAGTTTATCTTCCCGATAACAGCTTCTATATAGGGTATAAAAGACATAATTTCCTCTTGGGGCTGGAAAGAAGGAAGTTGGCGATGGCCGTTTCGTGGCCGAAAAGTCTCCAAATTCGTCGCTCCTCAAGAGACTTTCACATTGAAGCTATCAAGCCAATTCTTGATCATTTTCTCTTCTCCGACAAGATCTAAAACGTCATCCAGTTCTTGACTCTAAGCTCTAGCAACGAGCTAGGAGTTCCTGGTTTTCATAAATTCTTGGAGCACTGAGAATCTGGTATTTGAAATAAGCTGGAGCAGGAATGGCGGTCCATATCAAATTTAACTTTATGTGAAGGAGTATATCTTGTAAACGAATTGGACATAGTGGTCTACTGGCGCAATAATCTTACAATTAAATCTTCTACAGGGGGAGTCATGTTTCCAAACGTCTGGAAAATGACACAGTACTTTTTTTCACTGCCATTGTCAAATGTCATTGCCGAGCGGCATTTCAGTGTTCTAAGGGAAGCTGAAACTGAGAGGCGAAATCGTCTTAGCTCAAAAGCTCAACATTAAAAATTGCCAGCTAAAAGATAGCTGTGGCAAGGTGGGGTTAGAGCCAGGACTTGTTAAGTGTGTCCTTAAAGTAAAGATCAATTCAAGTTCGAAAGAGTGCATCTCTATGACCTATAATATTCTGCTCAGATGTAATCATTGGCGAATCTCAATACGGTATTTCCGATTCCAATTGACCTGTTTCTGTCCATCTGGATGTTTCTTTCTAACATTTTTATTTCTTTTAGTACTATGATTCTCATTAAAAAGTGGTCTTGATCATATTAATGATTTTTATTGTTAGCAAATTCATTTTCTGTTTTTCAATCCAATTCTTCAAAAAACTAAAGTAGTGGCTTTTGAAATAAATAAAAAAGAACTCAAAGTCACCGCAAACCCAGTAGGTTTGCATGGAATCAGATGGATTCTTTTCAAGCCTAGTCCTCAGGTCTCCAAACATCGGCAAAGTTTTACTTTCATGCAAATTTCAGTCATTTTAGACATAAAAACTCGAACTGCTGGATCCAGGCTTTCTGAAGGAGGGGTAAATTGGTCAAGAAGCAAAATTTGAAATTTGCCTTGGGTATTTGAAATTTTAGGCAAGCGTGTCACTTCCTGTTTTTCTTTAGGGCGGGGGGATATAATGACCGATCAAAATCCTGCTGAAGATTTCTTCTTTTTTTTTTTTTTGAGCGAGCAAACGTGTATTGCCGCGATTAGTGAAACTTAAAAAAAACTATCATTAAAAAGTGTATTATCTTTTGTATTTTCTTCTTTGAAATCTATTTTAGTAAAACAAATTGCACTGCAAAAACACCATCTTTCGCTCGACTGTTACATTGAAGCGGTTACGGTCGAGTGGCAACTCAGGTTGCCACTCGACTACTGCCACTCGGTTAGTAGCAGTCCTGTTGATTAGCATTCTGTTTAACCCTGTAGTACCACAGGATTATCATATGCAGAATATAGAGAAAAATGAATCTTTTAAATATTTATTGCGAAAACTAAGGCACATATCTTATTTAACTGGAATATTCACAGAAAAAAAATATACATCACAAAATCAATATAGCACATATACAAGACACAATATCTATTTATAAACATTGTCACAAAATCCTTCTGAATGAGATCTAATAAAGCGAGAAGAAAATTAAGACTTCTGAGTCGCTTTCCAATTAATACATTCTGAGAAAAATTCTAAAAAAAAAATAGAAAAAAAAAAATAATATAAATTGAAGAAAAAAATTATATTGTAAGAGTTTTTGACAGAGGAATTTCATTTGCAGTTTCTATATTTTTAGCCAAAAGGTTTACCAAATAAACTTTAAGCCTGAACTGATTTTATTATATCTTAACCATTTTTGGTATAGTAAGTAGCATATTTTTATTATATAAAATTAAGAAGGCAATAAATAATTCAAAATATGTATACTAATTTCGGGCTAATAATACTTTTATATGAAGGCGTAATATTTTTCTTCTTATTTGAATCAAATTTCTCAACAACTTTTGTCTTACACAGCTTAACATCACTGGTGAGTTCGAAGTCTATTCTTATGGGAATTCTCTGAGAAAATATACAACACAAAAAGAGCTCCAGCAGATCTTCTTTTCTTCAAAGTCAAGCTCAAGTTAGCTATTGTTACCAGACGTTTTGGAGCAGATGCAGTAATTTTCTTTTAATTCTCGAGTAATTCATTTTTCCTGCAAGCGTAGAGACCTACTTCCCCCACCCACGGTTCCTTGTGGGTTTCGAAAAATAGGTTTTTTGGTATTTTCATTGAAAATTAATCTTTTTGGCACTATCAGTGAAAATAAGTAAAAAAAAAAATTCAACCCTCCTAAGACTTCTAAGACATATTTCACCCTCCTCCCTCTACCTCGAGAATTTTTCTGAATTGGCGGCACTACACATTATGTCCTATGAGGTGCCTTATTTTACAGTAGTATCTTTAGCCTGTCCTAGCACCCCCCTCCCTCTACCTCGAGAATTTTTCTGAATTGGCGGCACTACCAATTCAATAAAGCAGTTTCATCATATTATTTTATGTACTCATATCTAGTGTAACGTCCTCTTTTGGTAAAATCCAATTGAAAAAACAGAATACACCAAAACACATGGTTAAATAGAGAATATACCTAAATAGCTGTTCCAAAAATGACAAAAAAAAGAAAGAAGAAAAATAAAGTTTTACCTGCAGATGCCCCAGGGGCTTGACCTCCCTTTATACCCAAAATGCATAAAATTACTGGAAATGCACATTTCCAGCATTTTATGGCTAAATCAAACCCAATTCTTTCGATAATTGAAAAGGTTCATTCCTCCGGATTAAAGTATAGGCATCCAGGTTTACCCCCCCTCCCTCGAAACGATAAAAGTTACTAAAAATAAAAAATTATATTAACTAATGGCCAAAAAGTATAAGTCAGTTTCGTTGTTGAATGAGCCCATCCCCCCTCCGCCAATAACTTGTTTTCTGCACAGCCTTCAACTAAAAAAGTAGGCCTTTACTAAGTAAGCCATAGGCCTAAATTAATGATTTACATTCTTTTTAAAGTTCAAACTTAATAACGGAAGCCGTTCTGGATGCATTGGTTTGTCACCTTTTGAAAATCTACAAGGTCATAGTTCATTTTGATTTAATTCAATATTCACCAAAACATTCCTTGAAAACTCCACCTTAATACCCTTAGGAAGTGCAGTAACAATAGGTGTAGTAGCAGCAGGGCCGTCATGTAAGGGGTGCCTTAGTACCCTTAGGAAATGCAGTAGCAATAGTTATAGTAGCAGCGGGGCCGTCACGTATGGGGAGAGGGGGTGCCCCTAATGTTTTTGGGCACTCGGTAGAAAAATAAGTCGGCGACTTTTTGCAAAAGTCGCCACTATTCTTTTTCAGTTAAATAAATACAACAAAAATACTGATATATCATCTACAGATATCTCAAAAAATATACAGATAGCTCTTAAGGGCGATCCGCGTAAAAAAGTACTACAGTTCAATGCCCAGGAAAGCAATGCCCCTGTAGGTCCTTGTGATTTGCGTTATTCACAAAATGTAAACAATAATATGGATATGTATTGAGCTAATTAGATTAAGTAATTTAATTAATTAAAAAGAAAACAAGAGAAAGCGAATAAACACGGAAAGATTTGATTTCCCGTGTTTATCTTCCCATTATAACGAATCACTGTTTAACTTGACTCCATTCAATTTGAATCTATTCAAATCAAGTCCAGACACCTCGACCTTATTCAATCCCCTTTAATAAACCCCCACTTAGTTCATCCCCATGCAACCAAAATCCAAAAAATTGAAGAGGAAAAGGAGAATGAAGAAAATCCGAAGAAAGAGAGAGAAAAATTTGATCCCCCCCCCACCCTTAATTGTAAATCCTTAACTCTAAATCCATTAAATCCTTAATTGTAATTCAGAAAACATAAACAAAAGAATGATAATTTGTAATTGCACTAGAAAGACAGTGTCATATTTTGTTTGAGCCACTCAGAGGCCAATCCCGTCTAAGCCAACAATAACAGAATAGAAAAAGCTTCTAACGAATTCTATATTGCCAATATGATTTTAAAGGTAAGTAAAATTTGTAGTTAACCGGACTCAAAATCAGCAAGTAATCAAAATATATCGAACACAAAAATATTGATATTTAAGCAAAAATAGGAACTTATAAGTTATAGCTTTTGCGTAAACTTTTTAGGCATTAATTTTTTCCTCAGCGCAGAAATATAATCGATGAATTTTTTTACTAAATCAGAGACTAGAAAATTTGGCAGAGATTTGAAAATAGCTTTTTATTACCAGGAAATTTTGAAAATGATTCTGACTATTAACAAGGTTGACGTATTTCTTACATATTCAGTCTACTATCTACGATATGGTCGATTCAGTCTGTATATATATATATATATATATATATATATATATATATATATATATATATATATATATATATATATTAAGCTTATTAATCATTTATGAATTCTTTCCATTTAGCAGCTCTTTAAAAAAAAAATGAATAAATAAAATCAATAATCAATACGTTCCTTAAAAGATAAAAAAAAAACAAAAAAAAAAACATAGAAATGGACTTGATTATTTAGACATCTGAGAGGCTCATAATATTCTAACCAACCAAAATTACGAGCGAAAAAAATATAACTGAATAAACACTAAACACATCAATAAAGTCTACAAAAGAGAACAAACTTCTAAAAAAGCACAAACAAAAGTACATAAATAAACATTATTATTCACAGGGATATTTACAGTCACAGATTGTTCCAAAAAAATTGAAACGATAAGTCTATTTTATTAAAGTTTAAATTAGTTTGAATAAGTCCCCCCCCCTCCAAATTTGGCCTAAACAATAAAACTTACATAGGATGGCTTGTCAGACTTAGCAATCACCAAAGAAACATGATTAGAACAAGGTGCTTAATTTCACCTATGGATAACCAGGCAT
Organism: Artemia franciscana; assembly: GCF_032884065.1. NCBI lineage: Eukaryota > Metazoa > Arthropoda > Branchiopoda > Anostraca > Artemiidae > Artemia > Artemia franciscana. The sequence continues at coordinate 28,729,124 of NC_088876.1, read as the reverse complement.
CGACTTGAGAAATGATTTACAAGAAATCGGAACTTGTTGGAAGGAGGTAAAGAAAAAAGACTTGAATAGTTTGGGGAGGAGGAGGAATGTGCACAACTGTGTTGGCTTCAGTTAGCCTTGTGCTGGAGTGAGATGTAAGTAGTAGCAGGAGGGTAATTTACTATGGGGCAGGGGGGAGGCAACTTCCCAATCCAGAACCCAGTTCTTCCTGTGTTATCCACCCTAGAACATGGATACAGCCCTGGAAACAGCAAAAGGTCTTACAAAATATTTGTCAATCCGCAAATTTATGTCTGATTATCCTTACCTGAGGGTGAGCTTAAATAGATTCTTGTAGCTATGCTTAAAAATAAAACTAGTGTGGTCAGATCTTAACTGGCAAATATGGTAATAAGAATTTATAACAACAATAGCAAGAATAAGGCGAGTAGCAGTAACAATCCTACAAAAGAACAAAATTCTAGCTTTTTCATTCACATTACATGAAACCATAGCTATTAACTTGAAAGAAAAAGGGGCGTTATTTTCAATAGCTTTGTCACTGATATTTGTTCGAAAAGGGGCTAGGGTGTGACCTTTTATAATCTACTCACCCCATTCATAATTAATCTTCTTATGCTTCACTAATTAAAACAGGCCTTGATTAAGATTTTTTTCGGGGGGGGGGGGCTATATAAAACCGGGACAGACTGACAGACCAACAAACCGACAGAATTTGCGATCGCTAGATGTCACTTGGTAGATACCAAGTGCCATAGAAACAAAGATAAAGAAGCATGCTTGGAAAAATTTCCGAGCTCATTTTTTCAAAAATCTATTATAAAAACCGCGCTCTTTATTTTCATCAAAAACTGTTTTATATCTGAATTAATTAAGTAAAAGCCAGCTTAGTATTCAGCTGATTAATTAGAAAATATTAATAGAGTTACGCATATTCAGCTACAGGCATATTTGTCTACGGCCAGCGTAATCGTCAACTACTTAGGATGAATATATATTCAGAACAAATACATAAACAAATCATCATATCATGCATTTGCACCAAGTTTAGTCAATAATTTGGCTGATTGCACTTGTTGTAGATGTAAGCAAAAATTATAAAAAAATTACATTTGGTGAAAAACGATTAAAACATGAAAAAAAAATTAAGAAAGTAAAAAAAAAACAGGGTAATTTTCCTGCCAGTTGAAAAAACGAAGCGAAAAGACAAAACAGAGAGATTTTGTTAAATTTCACTTGAAAAAGCTAGATTTTTTTTGGGTTTGAGCACTGAGGAGGGCTCGAAGGAGATCTTTTCAAAATATTCGTTTTTTTCTTTTCAACTGGCTGAAATCGTCCTGGTTATCTTAGACAAAACATAAAAATTAAAACTTATAGGCTTTGTTAGGGTTCATTTCAATAGGCTAGTTTATTTTTCTGTGTTTGAGCAATGAGGACGGCTTAGCGGAGGTCCTTGCCGAAATTTTTCTTTTCTAAAACTGGATCCTGGAGCGGGAATATGGAAATGGAACGGTGAAACTGGAACTGATGTTGGAGCTGGAACTGACGTTGGGACAGGAACTTACGATATTCCGTTTATTGTAGCTGGAGTTATGCCATTACTTGATAGCAGTTTTTAAAAAATTTTGTGACAGTGATAATACTCAGTCAAAAAATCCCTTGATACCAGAACTTTCTTAGAAAAAAAATACATATAATTTGTCAATGTTTAGATTATATTATTTATCAGTATTAATTAGTTTCGTATTCCTGTATTATTTCCAAAGTTTAGTTTTTTTTTTTTTTTATTGTCATTGGGGACTGCTCGAGTCTGAGAATAATCATACCTTTTTACCGAATTTTAAAACATTATCGAAAATATCCTATGAAGCAATGGCATATAACACTCAAAGACAAAAACAATCCGGCTACAATAAACGGAGTATTACATGAAAACATTGCGTCGAATAAAAAACGAGCTATTGGTGGTCCAATGATGAAAGCGAAACCACGTGAAAGGCTATTAATTCCCAGGCATCTTATTAGTTAGTTGAAATCATTAATATTAATGATTCGACATACTAATTTTTCGACATCAAAAACGTTGGAAATGACAACTTGTGTCAGTGTGTCAAAAGCGCCTGAAAAAAAAAACATATACAAAAAGAACAAGAGCTAAGAGCTCATATGGCTCTTGTGACGAGGCAAGACGAGCTAAGAGCCAAGAGTTAACAACGCTAACAAGAAAAAAAAAATTTTTAATTCCTAAACTCATCTATATATTTTTTTTTTTTTTTTAGATAAACGTAAACAAGAGCTATGAGATCATAAGACACTTGTGACGAGGCTGGAAGAGCCAAGACCTCATATGGTACGAACTCTTATTAAATTCTAAGAATCAATAGATTGATTTAAAGGAAAATCAGAGGCTTAATGCCGGTCAGGATTTAAATTAAGAGCTCTGAGTCACGATGTCCTTCTAAATATTAAAATTCAGTAAGATCCGATCACCCACTCGTAAGCTATAAATACCTAATTTTTTCTAATTTGTCCTCTCCCTTTAGCCCCCCAGATGGTCGAATCGGGGAAAACGACTTTATCAAGTAAATTTGTGCCGCTCCCTGACAAGCCTACCAATTTTCATCGTCCTAGCACGTCCAGAAGCACTAAACTCGCCAAATCACTGAACCCCTCCCCCCAACTCCCCCAAAGAGAGCGAAGCCAGTACGGTTACGTCAATCACGTATCAAGGACATTTGCTTATTCCATCCACCAAGCTTCATCCCGATTCCTCCACTCCAAGTGTTTTCCGAGATTTCCTCCTCCAACTCCCCCTAATGTCAAAAGATCTGGTTGGGATTTGAAATAAGAGCTCTGAGACATGAATTCCTTCTAAATATCAAATTTCATTAAGATCCGATCACCTATTCGTGAGAAAAAATACCCCAATTTTCACGTTTTCCAAGAATTCCGGTTTCCCCCTCCAACTCCCCCCAATGTCACAGGATCTGGTCGGAATTTAAAATTAGAGCTTTAAAGCACGAGATCCTTCTAAATATCAAATTTCATTAAGATCTGGTCACCCTTTAGTAAGTTACAAATACCTCTATTTTCAAAATTACCCCCCTCCCCTCCCCAACTCCAGCAAAGAGAGCATATCCAGTCCGGTTATGTCAGTCACGTATCTTAGACAGGCTTTTATTCTTCCTATCCAGTTTTATCACGATCTCTCCGCTTTAAGTATTTTCTAAGATTTCCGGCCCCCTCCCAATGACGCTGGATCCGGTTGAGATTTAAAATCAGAGATCTGAGTTACGAGGTCCTTCTAAATATGAAGTTTCATGAAGATCACTCCTTCGTAAGTTAAAAATACGTCATTTTTTTATATTTTCATAATTACCCCCCCCCCCCCATAGAGCGAATCCATTCCAATTATGTAAATCACGTATCTAAGACTTCTGCTTATTTTTCCCATCAAGTTTCATCCCGATCCCTCAAATCTATGCGTTTTCCATGATTTTAGGTTCCCCCATCCCAAACTCCACCCAATGTCACCATATCCGGTCGGAATTTAAAATAAGAGCTTTGAGACACGATATCCTTCTAAATATCAAATTTCAATGAGATGCGATCACGCGTTCGTAAGTTAAAAATACCTTATTTTTTCTAATTTTTCAAAATTAACCCCCTCCTCCAACTACCCCCAAGAGGGTGGATCCATTCTGATTATATCAGTCATGTATCTAGGACTTGTGCTTATTTTTCCCACCAAGTTTCATCCAGTTCCCTCCACTCTATGTGTTTTCCAAGATTTTAGGTTTCCCCCTCCCAACTCCCCCCCCCAATGTCAGCAGATCAAGTCAGGATTTAAAATAAGAGCTCTGAGACACGATATCCTTCTAAATATCTAATTTAATTGAGATCCGATCACCCGTTCGTAAGTTAAAAATACCTCATTTTTTCTAATTTTACATGGACCCTGATACGCCTGCCAAATTTCATCGTCCTAGCTTACCTGGAAGCTAAAGCTTCATCGTCTTAGGCTTACCTGTGCCTAAAGTAGCAAAACTGGGACCAACAGACAGACTGACAGGATTTGCGATTGCTATATGTCACTTGGTTAATACCAAATGCCATAAAAAATGTTTATCGTATTATTAGACACGAAGGAGACATACTTGCTACTATTAATTTGGTGGAAATTATTAATTTGGTTGAAGCATCGTCTGCCTTTTCTAAAATCATACTGTTTTTTTTTTTTTTAAACTTAATCTACACTATCTAATAAATATCATCATGATAAGCACTTTCCTTCTTATAGAAATCAAACTGATACCTCTGTAATTATTACACTCACTCTTGCAACCTTTCCTATAAAGGGGTTTAATTAAAGTTTTCCTAAATCTCTTTGTACCTCCTTTTTTTCGAAAGTCACATCTACAATCTTCAGTAACTTATCTCTAATTCACCAATTTTTAGTATTTTCATAGGAAAAACAAAAATTGTGCCTTATGTTTTATAAATACACCCCCCCACCCTACATTTGAGTGAATTGACACTGTTGTATCTGCACAATATTCCAGGAACAAAACATGAATAATTCACAAATTTTCAACTGAAAACAATAAAAATCATTTAAAAACTATTATTAAAGCTCCCCTTTTGGGTAGTTTTTACAAAAATTTTATATTAAATTTAAAAACACGAGCAAGTGTGAATCATTTACTGGTGTCACGAGCACTTATGACAGCAGTATGTAAGACGGCAACGTATAGTTATTGTCACCTACTACACAGATGTATCATAATTACTTGCGTTTCGATTCAGTTAATTAGAAAAATATATTTTTCATTTAATTAATTTCAAATACAAATGACACAAGGTCAATTACCACGTCCAAGCATTAGAATATGACATCACTATATTAGAATATGACATCATCTGAAAAAGATGGACCGAAGACTGTGAAGCTCTTGGCAATGTAGCATACACGATAAAAAATTATTTATGTTCAAAAAAAATTATATATTTTTTATGTGGTCAAAAAATACCAGACACAGTCAGGTTATATATAAAATTCAACAACAACCAGATTTTTATATAAGAAAAAAAAAGATTATAAATAAAGTCTATACAGCTAGCAAATATTACCTGAGTAATATAACAAGAGCTAAGAGCTCATATGGTATGAGCTCTAGCAAAATTCTAAGAATCAATAGATTGCTTTAAAAGAAAAATGAGAGGCTTAATGACGGTCGGGATTTAAAATAAGAGGTCTGGGTCACGAGGTCAAGCTAAATATCAAAATTCATTTAGATCCGATCTCCCACTCGCAAGTTAAAAATACCTCAATTTTTCAAATTTTTCTCTCCCTTCAGCCCCCCAGATGTTCGAATCGGGGGAAACGACTTTATCGAGTCAATTTGTACAGCTCCCTGACATGCCTACCAATTTTCATCGTCCTAGCACGTCCAGAAGCACCAAACTCACCAAAGCACTGAACCCCACCACCTAACTTCACCAAAGATAGTGGATCCGGTCCGGTTATGTCAGTCACCTATCTTGGACTTCGGCTTATTCTGTCCACCAAGTTTCATCCTGATCTCTCCGCTATAAGCGTTTTCGAAAATTTTAATAAAAAATAAGAGATCTGAGTTTCGAGGTCCTTCGAAATATGAAATTTCATTAAGATATGATCACTCTTTCGCAAGTTAAAAATACCTCATTTTTGCTAATTTTTAGAAACCCCCCCCCCTCAGCTCCTCCAAAGAGAGCAGATCCGTTCCGGTTATGTCAATCCCGTATCTAAGACATGTGCTTATTTTTCCCACCAAGTTTCATCCCGATCCCTCCACTCTAAGCATTTTCCGTGATTTTAGGTTCCGCCCCTTTCCCCCAAATTCCCCTTCTTCGGATAAGGTCGAGATTTAATATAAGAGCTCTGAAACCCGATATCCTTCCAAACATCAAATTTCATTAAGATCCGACCACTCCTTCTTAAGGTAAAAATACCTCATTTTTTCTAATTTATTTAGAATTAACCCCCCCCCCCTCCAACTCCCCCAAAGAGAGCAGATCCGTTCCGGTTATGTCAATCACGTATCTAGGACTTTTGATAATTTTCCCCACCAAGTTTCATCCGGATCCTTCCACTCTAAGTGTTTTCCAAGATTTTAGGCCCCCCTCAATTCCCCCCAATGTCACCAGATCCAGTCGGGATTTAAAATAAGAGCTCTAAGACACAATATCCTTCCAAACTTCAAATTTCATTAAGATCCGATCACTCCTTCGTAAGTTAAAAATACCTAATTTTTTCTATTTTTTCGGAATTACCACCCCCCCAACTCCCCCAAACAGAACAAATCTGTTCCGATTATGTCAATAACGTATCTAGGTCTTCTGCTGATTTTTCTCACCAAGTTTCATCTCGATCCCTCCACTCAAAGTGTTTTCAAAGATTTTAGGTTACCCCCCTCCAACTCCCCCCAATGTCATCAGATCTGGTCAGGATTTAAAGTAAGAGCTCTGACACACAATATCATTCCAAACATCGAATTTCATCAAGATCCCATCACCGGCTCATAAGTTAAAAATACTTCATTTTTTTTCTATTTTTTTTTCGAATTAACCGGCCCCCACTCCCCCTCCCCAGATGGTCAAATCGGGATATTGACTATTTTTTAATTTAATCTGGTCCGGTTCCTGATACGCTTGCCAAATTTCATCGTCTTAGCTTACCTGGAAGTGCCTAAAGTAGCAAAACCGGGACCGACAGACACACAGACCGACGGAATTTGCGATTGCTATATGTCGCTTGGTTAATACCAAGTGCCATAAATATAGGCAGCCTGGTATCACCATGGCACCTCGCCACCACCATCACCCCTGGCATCCTTTCAACTCTAATTGAGAAAGAAACATAAAAAAGCAAGTTTACCTGAAAAAATTCCAAAAAGGACAGCAAGTGTTTTCATTCCGGAATAGATATTTATGTAGAGACACCAGAAAATGAATATGACACTCAAGACCCTACAAATAGCTGTCAACAGGATGATGTTCACAGAGGCTGATTCTTTCAAATAGATTGTCAGGTTTACCGACTCTTGAACATGCAACATATAATGGTCCATGGGAAAACAATCCGTATTCAGATCTATACCTCATGATTCTAATGATTGCCCTTGAGCTTTGTTGATGGTGATTGCTAATCGACCATTCCCTGAGTCGCCATCGTCATTATATATCCCCCTGTGCACCCCGGCGTCCCCTTTGTAGTTATGTCCCTGTGTCCCGGTCGTCATTTATATTCCTTGTGTCCCGGTCGTCATTTGTGTCCCGGTGTCCCAGTCTGTGATTTCTCTTTGAGTGTCCTGGGCGTCATTTATATTCCTTGTGTCCCGGTTTTTTTGTAGTTTTTACCTTCTTTTTAGTTTTTTTAGTTTTTTTTTTTACTTATGTCCTGGTCGTCATTTATACTCCCTGTGTCCCGGTGCTTTGTTGATTGCTAATCGAACATTCCTTTTGTCCCGGTCGCTCTCTCTTTGAGTGTCGTCATTTATTTAGATTGTCAGGTTTACCGACTCTTGAACATGCAACATATAATTGTCCATGGGAAAAACAATCCATATTCAGATCTATACCTCATGATTCTAATGATTGCCCTTGAGCTTTGTTGATGGTGATTGCTAATTGAACATTCCCTGTGTCCCGGTCGTCATTTATATTCCCAGTATCCCGGTCGTCATTTGTGTCCTTTTCTTTTTTAGTTCTTTTAGTTTTTACCTTTTTTAGTTTTTTTTAGTTTTTTAGATGAAAATTTTTTTTAGTTTTTTTCCTTTTTTTCTTTTTAGTTTTTTATTGGTTTTTACCTTTTTTTTTTAGCTTTTTCAGTTTTTTTCGTTTTTTCTTTTTACTTTTTTTTTTAGTTTTTATCTTTTTTATTTTTTTTTTATTTTTATTCTTAATTTTATTAGTTTTCTTTTTCTCTTCTATTTTTCAGTTTTTTCCTTTTTTTTAACTTTTTTTTTAGTTTTTAGTTTTTTTAGTTTTTTAGTTTTTTAGCTTTTTTATTTTTTTATTAGTTTTTAGTTTTTTTTGTAGTTTTTGCCTCTTTTTAGTTTTTTCAGTTTTTTTTTAGTTTTTAGTGTTTTACCTTTTTTAGCCTAACCAGGATTTGAACCTGGGACCTTCATTCTCCGTTCTGACACCCTCTCTCATCGAGTGACTACTCCAGCATGTTCATTTTGGTGTTTTAAATGGTATATTATTAACCAAATAAATGTCACCTGATCCACAGACAGACAGACAGACAGACAACTTATTTATATATATATAGATATCGTTTTTTTTTACAAACTTTTTTGTTATTAATAAACAAACGTACCTTACGAATTAACTTACGTAACCAACTTCTATATTTCTGTATTTTTATTACGTATATGAGGGGGTTTGCACCCTCATGAATACCTCACTCTTTACAATAAAGCTTGAATTTTGTCCCAAATCACAAAGGCCGTAGAATAAATTGCTAAAATTACTAAAAATACTTTAGCGTAAAGAGCAAGGTATTGTGGAGGAGACAAAGCCCTTTATATGTAATATTTTATGTTCGTTTTAAGTTTTAATACTGTTCATTACTTCCAGTTGAAAAAAATTATTTTTTTAAAATAATGCTAAAAATCCTGCACCCCCTTCATGGAAATTATCTTCCCTCATGATGAATTCCTCCATGGAAATATCCTCCCACGTAACCCCCTTCCCTGATCCACCCCCACCCAACACGAAAAATACCCCTGAAACGTCTGTACACTTCATAATAACCATTACTGTATGTAGACAATGGTCAAAGTTTTTACCTTGCAGCCCCTCCTCCGGGTACTGTGGGGGATGAAGTCGTCCCCAAAGACATAGTTGTTAGGTTTTCGTCTAAGTTGAACAGAATGTCTATCTCAAAATTTTGATCCGATGATTTTGGGGAAAAAATGAGAGTGGGAGGGGGCCTAGGTACCCTCCAATTTTTTTGGTCACTCAAAAAAGGAACTAGAACTTTTAATTTCCGTTAGAATGAGCCCTCTCGCAAAATTCTAGGACCACTGGGTTGATAAGATCAACCCTTAAAAAAATAAAAATAAATAAACACGCATTCGTGATCTGCCTTTTGGCAAAAAATACAAAATTCCACATTTTTGTAGATAAGAGCTTGAAATTTCTATTGTAGGGCTCTCTAATACGCTGAATCTGATGGTGGGATATTGTGTTTTTGTGAGAAAATGAAAGGAAAATGTGTTTTTGGAAATCTAGTGGGGGGGGGTAAAATTTATCTTTTAAAATAATTTTCAATGGAAATACACAAAAAAGGCATTTATCAATGCAAAACCCCACAAAAAGTTTATTTTTTAAATCGTAGAGCAATTTTGCTCTTTTTCTTAACTTTCTCAGTGGAAAAAAAAATGTATTTATCAAAATCTAGGGGAGCCCCTTGCGTCCCTTCTAAGACATTCTACTTTCTTAGAAAAAAAACTATTTATTTTATAAATTATAATAGAGCTGAAATGTGAAATTTACACTAGTGACAACTATCAGAACTAACCCCAAATTTTTCAGGGTTTTTCCGAATGTTGGGTACTGCGGTATCATTCAAGAAGTCAACAATTTATATTTTGTCTTCATTCATGTTATTACGATCGTTAATTTTTGAGACATAATGATTAACCCAATTTCCTTTTGGGGACAATGCGAATTTTCAATAAATTCGAGGCTAGTCCTGATGGTTGTCACTATTATGATTTTCAGGGTTCAGCTGTTTTAACTTATAGAATAAATTTCTGTTTCTAGGGCAATGGTATGTCCTAGAAGGGGCGTAAGGTGTTCCTCTAGATGTAATAGTGACAATTTTTTTGACCAGCTAAATATTTTTAGGGTTTTCCCGAATTTCCCCAAAAAGAAACTTGAACTCTCCAGTATATTGACAATCCAGATATTGACAATTTATATTTTGGGTCTATTCATGTTATTACGATGGTTATTTTTTGTGACTATTGATGAACCTAATTTCCTTTTAGGGACACTGCGAATTCTTGAAAAAATCGGAGCTAGTCCTGATGGTAGTCACTATCATAACTTTTTAGGTTCAGCTTTTTTAAGTTTTAAAACAAATAAGTTGTTTCTAGGGCAATGGAACGTCCTAGAAGGGGCGTAAGGTGTTCCTCTAGAAGTAATAGTGACAACTTTTTGGACCAGCTAAATATTTTTAGGGTTTTCCCAAATTTCCCGAAAAAGAAACTTGAACTCTCCAGTATATTGACAATTCAGATATTGACAATTTGTATTTTGCGTCTATTCATGTTATTACGATGGTTAATTTTTGTGACTATTGATGAACCCAATTTCCTTTTGGGGACACTGCGAATTCTTGAAAAATTCCGAGCTAGTCCTGATACTAGTCACTATCATAACTTTCTAGGTTCAGCTTTTTTAACTTTTAAAACAAATAAGTTGTTTCTAGGACAGTGGGACGTCCTAGAATAGACGCAAGGTGTCCCCCTAGTTATAACAGTGCAACTATAAGAACCCGCCTGAATTTCTCGGGAATTTGAAAATCACAGGAAAGAGCAAATTGGGTTAAAAAAAATAGATGATATATGAAATATAAATATAAAATAAAATTTAGCTTCTTTATTTGGCTTCTCCAATTTAATATAATTTTTTTATTATAAAAAATAGATGTAATATTTAAAACATATAAGCAAAATATATCTAGCTACTCACTACACATTCCCACCCCGTATCCTATACTTTGTGGCATCTGAAATTCTTTTCAGAAAATCAGACCAGTCAAAAAAGCGTTCGCTCTTTTTCTATTTCGCAAAATATTTACCAGGTGAAGCCACTGGCACAGAAATACACTAAAAAGCCAAGACGAAAATTGCGAACCCTACATTAGGCATCTCTTGGGTTGCTGAAAAACAACAAAAATAGTCGCAAAGTCTAGTAGAACGGTTTTGTTGATTCGTTCCAGAGTAAATTTTTTTTATATATAACTAGCTGTTGGTGTGGCGCTTCCGCATCCCCCCAAGCCCCCCCCCCCCCCTGCGCGCGTAAGTCGTTACGCGCCATATTAGTTACGCGTCATTGTAGTTATGTCCCTGTGTCCCACATGTGAATATAGATAAATATATACATGTTATATATCGCATTTCCAATTGTCATATACAAAGCCTCATATACTTACATCTTGCGAATATACAACATTCTTCACTGTCCCATTGTCTGTGCATATAAAGAGATTGTCAGGTTTACCGACTCTTGAACATGCAACATATAATTGTCCATGGGAAAAACAATCCGTATTCAGATCTATATCGCATTTTTCTAATGATTGCCCTTGAGCTTTGTTGATGGTGATTGCTAATCGAATATTCCCTGTGTCCCCTTCGTCATTTATATATCCCCTCTGCCCCCTCTCCGGCTTCCCCGTTGTAGTTGTGTCCCTGTGTCCCGGTCGTCATTTATATCCCTGTGTCCCGGTCGTCATTTATATTCCCTGTGTCCCGCTCGTCATTTGTGTCACGGTCTGTTATTTCTCTTTGAGTTTCACGGTCGTCATTTATATTCCCTGTGTCCCGGTCTTCATTTGTGTCCCGGTGTTCCGGTCTGTAACGTCATAAAGTCTTCAATGGCTCTGGTGGTGCTGCCAGTTGAGGAAGTTTCACTTTTTCTGAGGCGCAACACATTCTTATTGTTTCACCATTAAATTTCATGGCCTTGCAATAGGGAAAAATTTTAGACATAGTCCCGATTTGAACACATCTGCTCAAGCTATAATCATCGACTGGCCTGTTTTCACGCTGTTCTTGTGATTCCTCGGCAAGCTTTTTTTTCTTACTTTATCTATTAGCTGCAAGCCTTTAGGCATTAACTCTTTGAGCACCTTCCTCGGCTGTTTATTCTGCTATTGTAGGATTTATACTAAAATTTATCTTTGAATTAACTCTTTGAGCAGTTTCCTTGGCTGTTTCTTCTGTCATTGTTATAATGAAATTTATCTTTGAATCGCATTCTTATATACTTATAATGACGTCATATACAAAGCCTTTGACGTTATATGCAAAGCCTTATATACTTATAATGACGTCACATGCGGACAAACAAACACACATATGCGGACAAACACAAAACACGGACAAACAAACTTACAATTTATTTTTTTTTACAAGAAAAGTGACTTTAAAAGGGAGTTTTAGAGCAAGAAAGTTATAACAAAGAAGAATAATCTATATAAATACAAATGTACTGTCATGTCTGTTATCTATCTGTTACAATATGACGTCAATATATATATCTATATATATAAAAATAAGTTGTCTGTCTGTGTGTCTGTCTGTCAGGTGACGTCATTTTTCTGTGTCGACTGACGTCATGAAGTTAGTTGTCGTCATTTTTGCTATGACGATGACGTCATTAAAGGTATTTAAGACATTCGTTCACGGAAAAATGTTTAATTAGAGAAAGAGGCTTTCTATTTGTTTAGAATACAAACCTTTGCAATTTCTGCTTTATTATAGAACTGAAGCCATTCTGACCCCCTATCATGAGAGGTCCTGATCCCCATTCATATACAAAGGCAATAGGACTAGAGTAGGAAATAATTTTCAAATTGCCTTAAAAAGATCTAATTATGTATCTCTTTGTCAACCAAGAAAACAGAAAAAGTAGTTTACTCTAATGATTTATTGGGATTTGCAAGGATATGAAGAGCAGCAATCCCTATCATATAAGAAATATTTTATAAGGTATTTTTAAGTTTAATATGAATATTTTGGTTTATTAAAAAGAAATGTGTTTATTTGTTGTGAAAAGATAAAACCTTAGCAATAATTCCTGTTGCGACGAAAGATCAATATAAGTTTTATATTAGCTTAAAGTGATTAGAGGGAAACCAGCTAGTTTCTTAGAAAATATTTTGAAATCTGGTTTTTGTTCAGCCCTTCTTTATATCTTATCTAACTTCTTATGTGCATATTTTGTTCACTTTAGTTTAAAATATCAATAAATTTGAATCCAATGATAGTATAGCCATAAGAGTCCTTGGGGTAGGGGGTACAAATAGTAAAATTGAACACTAAAATATTCGAAACCACATCTTCTGCATGCTTTTTTTCTTTTTAATATTGGGAGAAAGCTCCGAAAATTCTTTTTTTGATCATTTTTATTTGTCTTACATTCTCTGTAGCTGTTCAGTATTACACTCGTAGAAAGTCTCCAAGCGAGAGGGTAGGGGGGAGAATACGCCTATCACTACAGATTTAGAGTTGGCAAACTTAAAGGTATTCATAAAGTGGTAAGATGGTTACTGTAAGAGTGGTTTTCAATCTGCACTGGTGCATTGAAGGAATTGATAGAAGAAGTTAAGCTCAACAATATAGTCTTTAAAACCACAAGATCAAGGACTAGGAAAAAATGTTTTGACTATGAATCAAATGATGTGAATGTTGATCTTTAACCTAAAGAATCATTTAAAGTCACGGTTCGCCTTGGACACAGACAGAGAGGGGTGCATTCTCTATATATTTTCAATGCTATAATATCTATAGTTAATGATCCATCAGCTAGTAAAAGTAAGTAAAAGTAAATCTTTGCCTCGTTTATTAGTTTTTTAACCCTTCTCACGAACAAACTGCCCCATAAACAAAAGTCCTAGTTCCCACCCTAGGCACAAGACTTGATTTTAGGATAGCATTATTTTCTTTGATTCATTAATTTGGGAGCATTATCAAATGAGGGTACTAGGTAAGCACATGTAGACAGATAGTAGAGAAGGCTGTGTCCAGGGAAGGGGTGTGACCCAACCCCCCCAAAAATGTTTATTTAAGAAAAAATGTTTTGACTATGACTCAAATGATAGGACTGTTGATCTTTCACCTTATGAATCATTTAAAACCTACAGTTGGCTGAGGAGACAGACAGAGTGGGGTGCATTCTCTATATATTTTCAACGCTATCAAACAGTTCGTGGTAACGAACTGTAGTTAGGAGCGAACAGACTCAATAGTAACCGAAAATCTAAAAAACAAATCAATATACACATAAAAAGAGATGAAATTTTTATGCTGATTTCAAATATATAATTTTCATTACGTTTAGTCTTGCCCATCAAAAGTTACGAACCTGAGAAAATTTGACTTATTTTTAAAAAAAGGGAAAAACAGAAGCCGCCTAGAAGCCATAGAATGTCAATGAAAATCACACCATCGGATAAAGCACATCAGAGAACCCTGCTTTACAGGTTTCAAGCTCCTATCTGCAAAAATGTGGAATGTTGTGTTTTTTACCATTAAAAAAGATTATGGATCTGCGTGTATTTTTTCCCCAGAGGTGATCGCACCGACCCAGTGGTCCTAGAATATCATGAGAGAGCCCATTCTAACGATAATTAAAAGGTGTAGTGACCTTTTAAAGTGAGCAAAAATTTCGAGGGCGACTAGGCCCCCTTCCACGCTCATTTTTTCAAACATCAGGAAATATAATTCATGTTTCCAAATGACGTCGTTTGGTGACCAAATTGAAGATCAAGGTCCTTGTATGCCTACTTTCAAACTAAAAGGGCAAATTTTTCATAGAGGAGGCTCTCTTCTACCATTCTCAGGAGAGCATCACAAATTTTTCCAACTATACTTCATTAGTGATAGCAATGCTAAATTGAATGCACGTTGTGGAATTTCTCCCGGCGTTGATAGGAATATCGTTTTCCAGTTGCAACATCTTGCATCCATAATAATAATTTAGTGTATCTGTTCAAAACATTAATTGACTTGATGCCTACTGATACACATAAAATTGTTATTTCCGCTGAAAAAACGTCTACTGCTGAACATATGCAAAGATACAATGCTCCAACTATCAACGAAGTGGCAATTGTTATGGTCGGTGATGAGTTCTTACCGCGAGATATTATTCTTTATAGGCAAAACAATCGGTTGATAAGAGTTGCTGAAACTAATCGATATTACGATGCCCTAAAATATCCTATAATTTTTTTGGGATGGAGCCGACGGCTATCACTTTAATATAAAATTGATAAATCCAGCCATTAACAAAGAAATGGATAAGAAATGCAGCGCAATGAACTATTGTGGCTACAGAATAATGATTCGTCAGGAAGAAGAGAATTATTTTTTTAAATGCCGTCAATTGTTTCACCAATACATTGTCGATATGTATGCAAAGATTGAATCAGAACGTTTGCTATTGATCCATCAGAATCAGTCCAAGCTCCGCTCTAAACAATACATTCATTTACGAGATGCAGTTGTAAATAACGGTAAAACGACTAACATTGGAGGAGTAACGATTTTACCTTCGTCATGTGCTGGCAGTCCGCGCCATATGCATGAGTATGCTCAAGATGCCATTGTGTATGTTCGTCTCTATGTTCGTCCAGATTTATTTATTACACTAACATGTAATCCATCTTGAGACGAGATACAGCAACTTTTACTTCCTGGACAATCGCCGGTTCATAGACATGACATTACGGCCGGTGCCTTCCGGAAAAAATTGGAATCACTGATAAATTTCATAGTAAAACTTAAAGTGTTTGGGCTAGTGCGATGCCGGTTGTACACAGTAGAATGGCAAAAGCGAGGATTGCCACACGCACATATACTAACATGGTTATTTGATAAAATTTCTTCTAATGAAATTGACGACGTGATCTCCGCTAAAATACCTGATGTAGATGTCGATAGGAGCTTACATGACATTGTGGTAAAAAATATGATCCGTGGAAGTTGCAGTGAACTGAATGAAAATTCACCTTGAATGGACAGAGGAAGGTACACAAAGCAATACCCTCGACTTTTAGTACCTAACACAATTACAGGCAATGATGGATACCCTTTATATAAAAGAAGGTCTACCAAAGATGGCGAAAAATCAGCAATAAAAAAGACGCGTAACCGTTACATCAAAGTAGATAACCAGTGGATCGTTCCATATTCACCTTTATTATAGAAAACATACAATACGCACCAAAACGTGGAATATTGTAATTCCGTAAAGGCATTCAACTACATGTGTAAATACGTCAACAAAGGCAGCGACATGGCAGTTTTTGGCTTGCAGTCCGATATCGGTGATATCGATGAAGTCGTACAGTATCAGACTGTGAGATACATAAGCAGTAATGAAGCTGTGTGGTGAAATCTTTCATTTCCGATACATGAACGAAGTCCAGCTGTTGTTCAATTCTAATTCAGTGCTCTTTTCGAAATTCATACTCATACTTGCAACAGTGCAATCCATCCCCCTGACGCTCTCAGATATATGAAATATAAAAAAGATTGCATGCTGACCAACTGTCTGTATAGCACAAGTGCAAATCCCCTTATTCTCTTCTTTCAGCTAAGAGTGCTATACATGATTAGAAACAATATAGCAAATTGCTTCACTGCAAAATTGATATAATTTTGAGGGTTTCTAGCTTTTTAATGAATCCTACAATTATTTTCACTATATGACTATTAAGACCAATGAAAATTACATATTAGCCTAGCATTTTTGTACTGTTGGCTACTATAGGGTGTTTTCGGCCTTTTAAGACGTCAAATATAATTTCCCTCAGAAGCAATTATTGAATTGTCAAAGAGTATATGAAAACCCATGAAATGATGTATTTGCTATCATCCTAGCTAAATTGTTTTTTTCAGCTACAAATTCACCCATATCTCCCCCTTCTAGATTTCTTTATGTGCCCATTTGAAGCTATGTTGATTCTGGCTGGATCAAACTGCTGCCCCCTGCTCCAAATCAAATAATCAGCAGTGTTAGGGCTCAAAACCCTGTTCTTCTTGATACAAGATTTCTGGTCTAGTGTGCTAACCACTTGGCTAATCTAGTCATGTGATCTATACAAAACTTACAAAAATAATTAAATGCTTAGACATGCCATGGCTGTTTGGTAAATTTTGTAATAAGATAATGGATATACATTCATATGTATATATATATATATATATATATATATATATATATATATATATATATATATATATATATATGTGTGTGTGTGTGTGTACATATGTGTAGGCCTATATACATATAAACAATTCAGGGTACATTTTTGCACATTAGGGGGTAGGAATAAAATTCTTCTCAGACACAAATGGAAATTATTTTTTGATTCTGAATAAAATTCTGGTTCCAAAGATATATCAGTGTCTTAGATTATCCTGTTTTCGGGAGAAATCACTTCTTTTATGGACACTTATTTTTAGGGAAGTATAGGGTACAGTAAGGATTTTAGGAACACCAAATGTAGTCTGTTGAAAAGTGGCTTCAGTTACCAGTATTGAAAAATTGGATAGAGAAAAGAGTGTCAAACAAGTCAAAGAAAAATACTTATGTCCCACATAGTAGGCTCAGTATGAAGTGTAAATACTGTGGGAAATCAGAGTTGACCTGGCATGCTCTGACCAAGCAGCATATAAAAGCAAGCAATGAAATTGAGGCAAAGATTGGCACTGGCAGCATTAAAAACTTCTGAATAAGTGGGCAGTTATTCCAAAGAAATTGAATGCACATCTTCATATTTTTTGCAGAGTATAATATGCCATTAAGTATAGCACACAGTTTAGTCCCTCTCCTACGAAAATTGTTTCTAAAAGACCAGGCCCTAGCAGGCATCACTCTGGGTAAACAGAAAAATACAAACATTTTGCAACAAAATCTTCTTTTGTACCACACCACCAGTTGATTCAGTTCTTTAGAACTTTAGGGTTTCATTTGAGAGATGCCCAAGCTGAAGACCTGTCAGTTGATTATTATTGGATAAAGATATTTAGTCTGAAGACTTGTAGTGGCAAAATGAAGTACCCAGAATTGTGGAAGTGCATATTGCTGATCTTCTGTTTACCTTTTAGCAATGTACCAGCTGAGCCATTGTTTAGTCTCCTGAAACTAATCAAAACAGACATCCAAAATAGAATTTAGAATATCACACTAGTTTCACTTATTCAAGTCAATTACTGGTTGAAAAACAAAGATAAAACTTCATCAGCTGTCAGCATACAAAAAGCTGTTGCTGGCTTCAAGAAGAAGACAAACGCTTGTGCTGGAGATGACACTTAATTAAAGTGTTTTATGTGTTCTTGGCAGTGCAAAAGATGTTATATATATAGGGAATTTTAGGGACAATAGATATAAAAATCAGAAAAATTGAAATCAAAAAGTGGAAGCACTGCCTAGCACCTGGTTAGTCCCTAACCTTAATGTCAGTTTAGTTTGAAGTCACTTCTAAAAGGAAATGTGCTAATGAAATAGATGTAGAATGAGGGTCTATTACCATTAGGTTCCTTATTTCATGATCTGTCCAAATATGGGGGCATCTCTGACTATACATCCCAACCTACCTGATGGTGGCAGATATAGTCCTATGAATATGTAAGAATTAGTATAGGTAAAATGCTATTTTAGGGCCATTTTGCCATCTTTGAAAGTTGTTGAGTTAGGTGAATAAAAGTCCCATGAAAGTATCCAGAGCCTTAATGATCTCTTGAGATGATGTTTTGAAGCCTCTTGATCCTCTTTCTCACCCTCTAGAGGTCACTGACCTTTCATTACAAATAACAAATTGCATATTACACAAATTAATCCTTGCAAAATAGGTCTTCTGCTGAAATAAAGCACAAAAAAAGCACTTTTGGTCTCTTACCTTTGCTCAATTTGCTCAAGTAGTATTTTGAAACATGGGTGGTCCGAAAAATGGACAAGTATTTGTTTAGATGTTTTCCAGAGGAATTGTCTATGAACTCTTTTGGGTACCCATTTGACTGACCAAATTTCAGTGAGAAAGCTGTATTAAAGCTATGGTTTTATCCTGCTTTCTAGAGCTATGATGAGGGATAGGTTGAGATGACTAGGACACATACTGAAGATGAAGGATAAACCGCTATCCTTTTAAACTAGCCATCTAGGGCCTAACGAAAAGTAGGTTGTCCTCAAATAGGGTGAGAGGAGGTCCTAAGGAAGGATTTAATGGACATTAGAACTTATTGGGAAGATGTAAATAGGGAGGCTCTGAACAAACTGGGATGGACAAGGGGTGTTTATAGCTGTGGCTATGTTGGCCTAAATTGGCTTGTTGCTGCAGTGAGTTGTTGTTAGTAATAGTAGTAGAATATTTAGGACAGTCATAGGGGTTGGTGCCCTATAAAAAAAACAAGCTTAATATTCAGAAAAAGCATACTATGAGGAATCAAAGTGTACTATTTTGTTTTGTTTGCATGTTTCCTTTGAAATTGGCCAACAACTAAAATGATACTTTAATCCAGGACAAATACTTTGATTTAAAAGTATCTTTCGTCACCATGAACAGAAGCTCCTAATCTTAGGTGTGATGTTGATAGTCTAGTTTTAGATGGTTGTTACTAGGCTGTTTATGATTGTACCATTTAATTTCTTATTTTATGTTATTTACAAATCTTGTAGTTGCTTTACTGACAATGCACTTTGATCCCCCTCCTCCCTGATGGTCCCAGGTATAGAGCTATATAATATGTTTTTTATTGCCTAACATGTTTTGATGCATCTTTGTTCAAATGGGTTTGATGCTTGTCTGGCCTGTGAAACCCACTCTGCCTAAGTATTGTAAACACCAATTGTAGATAAAAATACTACTTTAGAAAATACTTATAAATATATATAACAACAGAAGGAATCAATAAAATCCAATTAATAGAAATATGCTGCATTCTGTGATCTTGTGCTTAAAGCTTTGAAGCATGAATAGCAATGTGAAATCTATGCTCCTCTATGGAAGTGAATACTAGAACTAAACATCCTGCTGGATGTTTTCTAGCCTTTGAAAACACATGCTTCGAAGAATCCTGACCATATTGTGGCAGTTCACCAGTGAAATCATCAGCCATTGGTTATTGACCTGCTGAAACAAAGGAGATTTTTATTCCTTTACCATATTTTTACTCCAAGGAGCCTTTCTGGAAAAGGAAAAACTTACTCAAAGAGCCTTTATAGGAGAGAAAAAACTAGCAAAATATGGCTTTTCATTACAGTGTTAAAGAATTCTCCTTTTCCACATGTTTAAGAATCCTTTTTATTTTCTAAAGTTTGTAACTTTACAAAGGGTAGCTTCTTAACCTATGGTCATTTACATGGGTTAAACTTGCTTTGTTTTGTATACCTCCAGCATTTTATGTAGACTTTGCTTATCATTTAAGCAGCTGTTTTCGAGTCAGTCTTAAAAAATACATAAACAATAGTTTTTATTAATCTTATTTGGGTCAGTAATTTTTCTATTCTTCCAGAAATGCATTTTAATTCTTGAAAATGCAGGTCCTAAGAACATACCCTAGCTCTCAAATAGGATAAATTCTTCTATAGGATAAATTCAATAGGGCTTTGCTACTACGCCCAAACTCCTTAACATCAGTGACCATGTTCTCAATAATACAATGCTGGTGTAGCCATTTGCAATTCATTCTTCTGGAAATTTTCTTTTAGCTGTTGACTCTGCTTATGATGTAGCACCAGCCATACCAGTCTTGGTGAAGGCACAGCTGAACTGGAAACGTTGGTGTTCACTGCAGAAAGTTTTGGTTTTAAAGTGAACTGGCCTAAAAGCAAAATAATGCCTTTGGACAATGCACAATGCATACCCATGACGTCTATAGAATTGTGTAGTTAGAATGTTGAAATAGTCAAGCAGTTCATCTTTCTTGGTTTAAGAGTCTCCTAAAATGTAAATGTAGATGTTGAGTTATTAGTAAGGGTGGAAAGGTGAGTACAGTCTTCTAAGAACAATATTATGAAAAGGAAGATCAAGGCACGAATCTACTCAGCTTTGGTAGCTAGTCTTATGCTTAACTTGTCAGTGGCTTGTGCCTTGCTGCAGATGACCAAAACGGATTTTTCCAGGAGTAAACATATTTGCGAAATCAAACATGGTAGCCTAACAAGGAATGGGAATTGTACATTTTGTACTGCTTTAATTCCTTAACGCTTTCTGAGCAGCTCAAGTCTCACTTGTTGCATTGCTAGGACCGTTTAATTTTCTAGTCTTCTGAAACATCTACCCAACTCATGTTCAAATCTAGCCTAACCTTAAATGGCCAGTAATGCTAAATAGGAAAATCATGCGCAAGATTATTGGAAGTCATCCACAGTAAAGTTACCATCCAAAGAATCGACCCCACTTAGGTTCCAAACCTAGATCTTAACAGACATCTGCAGAGATGAAGAACAGTGCTGATGGCTGGTTCTCTCTAAGCTGGGGTGTGACTGGATAAGAGCTTTAAGTCAAGTGATACTGGCTTTGAAGGCAATTAAGGACCAATATCCTGAAAGTCTTATTTTAGCATGCAAATACCCATAGTGTACAACCATCCATAATATATAGCAAAACATATTTTTTTTAATGTCATATTTTAATAGTTGGTGCCTTAACTAGAGGCTTCAGAATGTGAAACAAAGAGGCTATCAAAACTGCTGTTCAGTGCCATATATTTTTTTGTTTTATTTATCATGTTGAATACACATGATGAAACTATTGAGTAATTTCCTCAATTGAAGTTTTTTGTTGTCTGCTGTCAGAGCTTAGCTTAAGAGGAGGTCTGATTGTGCTAAAAATAATAATTATCAAGACTAGTAGCATATCAGTGTTATTGCTTGTGCTGCAAATTTCGAAAAAATATTAATATACTGAGAATTAAAGGTCATTTTTTTGACTTTATGGAAGTAATCTTTCAGATTATCCAAAATTAAATTCTTTTTGTATATATATTCCAACTATTTTGACTTCTATCAAATCTTTGTTGGATTTAGAACTGAAGCACCACTCCCAAATGTGTTGGGTCAAATCTCAAAATTGTCTATGTTGAAAAATTCCTTCTTGATATTGTAAAATAGAAATCTAGTAATTGATGTGACAAAATTTATTTATTTTGAAGGTGTGTAAATGAACTTAGCTTTACCTGTCGATTCGCCCCCTACGATTCATCTACACGAATGTGTTACCTGAGCCAGGACACAAGAAGAACACATCCATCTTCACTGTCAGATGATCCTGGCTTTGAAAATCTCTAGAACACGTGTCTAAGCCCAGAAGAAATATGCGAAGGAACTCCAATGTTTCTCAAAGAGTTGAAGCCATCCTTGACTGGTCCTTTGGATGTAGAATCATTGCAAGATGTCAGTTTAGAAGAATGTCAACAACAATGTTTTAATGCTGAGAGGTGATGTTGCCAACATTCATTTTCTATCTACATTTTATGTATTATCTTAGTTTTCTTTCTAACTATGTTTCTTTCTACATAGCTTTACGTTTAAAAATCTTGAATTGAAGAACTTTTGATGTGGGTAGATTTTCAGTAAGAAGTCTAATATCAGCTGTATTTGTTGTGGGTGGAATCCAGGAGCGCAGCTATAGTATTTATTGTGGGGGGGGGGGGGGCAAGCGGGGTTGCTATTGAAGTAGGCACTATTCAAGCAGTAGGAAAGAAAAAAAAAACTATATAATAAATACGGTTCTTGGGGAATTTAAAAAAATTCAGCAATACATCATGAAAAATGCACACACATTAAACAATCATTACTACATGTGCTGGTGATTGGATTGTAGAACAAATGTCACCAATGAGCTGGTGGAGACGACAGTGGTACAGCATAAACAAGCTTTTGGGTGGGCAAATGTGAATGGTGTATACACTTGACTTTTTCAGCCAGATTCACCACTAATGCTGCAGTACACATCCCCCTCCCCTTCAATTAAAAATTGCCAGGGACGCCGATTGCAAGGAAAATTGACTCCTGGAGTTGGAAAATTACCTTCCCCTTTATATCTTTGTTTAAAAAACTAGTTTGCATGCTTATATGTGCGCACAAAATTTCTAAATCATGAGAAAAATATTCATATTTTATTATAAGGAAACTTTATAAGGAAACTTAAGGATTCCTGAAGTGGATCCCTCTCTACCAAATTCCATGACCAAACTGTAACCGATATGATCCATCTTGTTATAGTATGAATATCATTATAAAAAACACTTAGTATTATTTTCTTTTCCAATGATCTATTTTTCATTCAGGAAATTATTTTTACTGCATATCTACCTTATTTTTCAATAATTTCATTTCTGTCCTATTGACAGATTTAGAGGTTGTTTTCATTTCCACCTTTGAAGTTTTAAAACTAGAGAATCTAATCTTGAACTGTTAGATTTTAAGAATTTAAAACACCCTAAATGTCAGGGGGAAAAATTGACCTGAGTAAGTGTGGCGAAACAGGAAGAATAGAAAATTTTTCACTTTGCCACTAACAAGGATAACATTTTAATTTGATAATAATGTCTCAAAGGCAGCATATTTGGAAAAATATTAATGTAAAATGTATTATGAAGTTTAATAGAACATATTTTTATCGTTTTCTTTAAGTTAAAAAGAGCATTTGGATTAATTTAAAAAAATCATTTGCTCAAAGTAAAGACCGAATTTGACACTTAAAATAAGCAACAGTTTTAAAGCTGCTGAATAAATTAAAGTTTTTTTTTTTAATCAGTAGGGGGGGGGGCAACTGCCCCCTCCCCCTCTTAGCAACGTCACTGGTGGCATATGTTTCGCAATTTTGACAACCACTGAAAAGACAGTATTTAGCAACAAAAACTAAAGATCACTAAAAATTTATTTATTCATTTGTGGTTATTTATTCATTTGAAATCCTATCTGTAACAACAAAGAAAAAACTGAACATAAAGGAAAAAAAAACTTATATAAAGGAAAAATACTTATAATATATAACATATAAATATAAACATAAAACAGTATATAAACATGCTTACAAACATTATTAATGAATCCTACAATTTTTTCACTATATGACTATTAAGACCAATGAAAATTACTTGTTAGCGTTTTTATACTATTGGCTACTATAGGGTATTTTGGGTCTTTTAAGAACTCAAAATATAATTTACCTCAGAAGCAATTATTGAATTGTGAAAGAGTATATAAAAACCCATGAAATGATATATTTGCTATCATTCTAGCTAAATTGTTTTTTCAGCTACAAATTCACCCATATCCCCCCCTCCAGATTTCTTTATGTGCCCATTTGGAGCTATGTTGATTCTGGCTGAATCAAACTGCTGCCCCCTGCTCCAAATCAAATAATCATCTGTGTCAGGGCTCAAAACACTGCTCTTCTTGATACAAGATTTCTGGTCTAGTGTGCTAACCACTTGGCTAATCTTTTTTGAGTTGTGAGATATTTACAAAACTTACAAAAATAATTAAATGCTTAGACATGCCATGGCTGTCTGGTAAATTTTGTAATAAAATAATGGATATACATTCACGTATATATATACTAGCTGTTGGGGTGGCGCTTCGCGCCACCCCAACACCTAGTTGGTGGGGGCGCTTCACACCCCCCCCAAGCCCCCCCGCGCGCGTAAGTCGTTACGCGCCATTGTACTTGTGTACCTGTGTCCCACCTGTGAATATAGATATATATATATATACATATATTTTTAACTACGTAAAACTTGCGAATATACAACATTCTTTGCTGTCCCATTGTCTGTGTATGTAAATAGATTGTTAGGTTTACCGACTCTTGAGCATGAAACATATAATTGTCTATGGGAAAAATAATCTGTATTCAGATCTATACCTCGTTATTCTAATGATTGCCCTTGAGCTTTGTTAATGGTGATTGCTAATCGAACATTCCCTGTGTCCCCGTCGTCATTTATATATCCCCCTGTGCCCCCGGTAGGGAGAAATGAATTCTCCCTTTCCACATGTCTAAGAATCCTATTTATTTTCTAAAGTTTGTAATTTTACAAAGGTTAGCTTCTTAACCTATGGTTATTTACATGGGTTAAACTTGCTTTATTTTGTATACCCCCAGCATTTTATATAGACTTTACATACCATTTAAGCATACCATTTCAGCGGATTTTTCCAATAGTTAACATATTTGCAAAATTAAACATGGTAGCCTAACAAGGAATGGGAATTGTACATTTTGTACTGCTTTAATTCCTTAACGCTTTCTGAGCAGCTCAAGTCTCACTTGTTGCATTGCTAGGACCATTTAGTTTTCTAGTCTTCTGAAACATCTACCCAACTCATGTTCAAATCTAGCCTAACCTTAAATGGCCAGTAACGCTAAATAGGAAAATCATGCACAAGATTGGTGGAAGTCATCCACAGTGAACTTACTATCCAAAGAATCGACACCACTTAGGTTCCAATTCTAGATCTTAACAGACATCTGCAGAGATGAAGAACAGTGCTGATGGCTGGTTCTCTCTAAACTGGGGAAGTGACTGAATAAAAGCTTTAAGTCAAGTGATACTGGCTTTGAAGACAATTAAGGACCAATATCCTGAAAGTCTTATTTTAGCATGCAATTAACCATAGTGCACAACCATCCCTAACATATAGCAAAACATATTTTTTTAATGTCATATTTTAATAGTTGATGCCTTAACTAGAGGCTTCAGAGTGTGAAACAAAGAGGCTATCAAAACTGCTGTTTAGTGCCATATATTTTTTTGTTTTATTTATCATGTTGAATACACATGATGGAACTTGAGTAATTTCCTCAATTGGAGTTTTTTGTTGTCTGCTGTCAGAACTTAGCTTAAGAGGAGGTCTGATTGTGCTAAAAATAATAATTATCAAGACTAGTAGCATATCAGTGTTATTGCTTGTGCTGCAAATTTCGAAAAAATATTAATATACTGAGAATTAAAGGTCATTTTTTTGACTTTATGGAAGTAATCTTTCAGATTATCCAAAATTAAATTCTTTTTGTATATATATTCCAACTATTTTGACTTCTATCAAATCTTTGTTGGATTTAGAACTGAAGCACCACTCCCAAATGTGTTGGGTCGGATCTCAAAATCGTCTATGTTGAAAAATACATTCTTGATATTGTAAAATAGAAATCTAGTAATTGATAGTAATTTTCAGTAAGAAGTCTAATATTAGCTGTATTTTTAGTGGGTGGAATCCAGGAGCGCAGCTACAGTATTTTATTGTGAGGGGGAGTAAGCAGAGGTGTCATTTGGGGGGGGGGGCAAATGCCCACCCCTGATTTTCCAGGGGGCCCAAGCTTCCACCGCAAAGGGCACTTCGTTGGCCATAATAATTATGCTATTTGCTATTAACCATTGTAAACTTTGAAAGTAGGTTAGATACATAATTAAGTTCTCACGTTCTGTCAAATGACCGTATCCTAGATAATTATGTTAATATTATACATTTTGAATACTTGCAGTAATTCCTCTAAGTTGACAGATCA
This sequence comes from Artemia franciscana, assembly GCF_032884065.1. NCBI lineage: Eukaryota > Metazoa > Arthropoda > Branchiopoda > Anostraca > Artemiidae > Artemia > Artemia franciscana. The sequence goes on along the minus strand of NC_088876.1, from coordinate 28,702,819 downwards.
AAGTAGGTCGGTTCCTGGCAAATGTTTCAATGTTTGTTTCCTTGTTTTATTGAATATAAGCTACCGTTTTCAATTACTCGAGTCTGTTCTTATTCTGTTTCTGTCCTCGTCGTTTTCGATCTTGTCGATTCAATATCTTTTTTTTTTTGTTAGGTTACAGATTTAGAGGTTGTTTTAATTTCCACCATTGAAATTTTAAAAATAGAGAATCTAATCTTGAACTGTTAGATTTTAAGAATTTAAAACATCTTAAATATCAGGGGAAAAAATTGACCTGAGTAAGTATGGCGAATCAGGAAGAATAGAAAATTTTTCACTTTGCAATTAACAAGGATGTCATTTTAATTTGATGTTAACGTTTCAAAGGCAGCATATTTGGAAAAATATTAATGTGGAATGTATTATGAAATTTAATAGAACATATTTTTATCGTTTTCTTTAAGTTAAAAAGAGCATTTGGATTAATTAAAAAAGATTATTTGCTCAAAGTAAAGACCGAATTTGACACTTAAAATTAGCAACAATTTTAAAGCTGCTGAATAAATTATATTTTTTTTCTTCTAATCATTGCGGGGGGGGGGCCAACTGCCCCCTCCCCTTCTTAGCAGCGTCACTGGCGGCATATGATTCGCAATTTTGGAAACCACTGAAAAGACAGTATTTAGCAACAAAAACTAAAGATCAGTAAAAATATTAGTGGTTATTTATTCATTTGAAATCCTCTCTGCTACAACAAAGAAAAAACTGAACATAACGGAAAAGAAAAAAAAAACACACAAACATACTTATATTAACAACGACATTGACTCCACATAAATACCCTATACATTATCCTTTGCAACATTTCTATGTTCCAGTTTATTCCTCAAAACTTCGTCACTAAAAAATAAGACAATTAAAAACAAGGTTTTGACAAGTACGTGGGCTGAGGAACTTTTGTAGGCCCACGTCCTACCCAAAAGCGAAAAAAAGATTTTGTGTAAGATAAACTAATGATCCTAGTTAAATTTGTCCGAGGGGATAGACGGACCTTGTACATTTTTTTCTGTCAGCAGAGGTCTGGAAAGCATTTGCTTAATTTGATTCTGGATGCTGTAGATTCAGCTTACAGTGGATTCAGTTCTAGTCCCACTACCGCCAAAGGGAATATAGGAGGTTGACCCCCAGTAGTACGTTTAAATGATGTCGATCCCCAGAGAGTACTGCAGTATAGTCACCTTAAAACGTATTAGACACAAATCAAGTTTGACAAACAAATTTTCAGGAAATGAGGATAAGACTATTTTGCGTATAATGGTGTTGACACAGAATGAAATTTATATTATGAATAAATGCAAAGGATTAAAGCAAGTTATTGGAATAAAGAGTAAATAAGACTATGTATCCTTAATATGATGAATTCATATGCTCATGACTAAATTATATGCCTTCTAAAAGATCTTACCGATCAAGTTTGGCCACTTGCCAAAGGCCACATGTGCAGATCAAATAAAAAAAGGGGAATACTCTTTTAGGATTTTGCTCGGTAGTATTAGACTACCTTAGTAGTGTGAAACTGTATAGTGACGAAAATATTGTTCCAACTAAATCGAAAATTCACTTAGCTTTAGAGGATAGGACCTCGTTGTGCAAAAGTAGAAACCCTTACAGATTGGGGTCCGTTGGAATGTGGGGGCTATCAGTTAAAATACCTTTCATAATATAATCTATATATATATATATATATATATATATATATATATATATATATATATATATATATATATATATATATATATATATATGTATATATAAAGTAATCTATCCCTCAATAAGATCTAAGCAATTAAATTTGGCCACACGCCGAAAGCTACCAGTGGAAATGAAAATAAAAAGAAGGTGGAAACAGCTTTATGGTTTTGGTAGGTAGGGTTAGTCAGTGGTAATATTTTTCTTCTTCGCGATAAACTTGATGTGCCACTCTTAACAAGTTTGCAGTACTCTTTAGGGGAGATGTGGGTACCCTGGGACATTTTCAAGTGTATGTCCAATATCTGGAGAACGCTTTGGCCAAATCGCCTGATTCTGCTACTCACTTAAGTGGAATTGCTTGGGCTTTCTTCCAGATTTTTTGTAGATTATTTTCTTAATCTATCTTTTTGGTACCAATGATTTTTCGAACCCTCCTCTTCTGTCCCAGAGTACCCTGACCCCAAGGTACTCTGGGACATGGTTAAGGGTACTCTGGGACACAGTGCACTTTTTGATCAAATTTCATTTATTACAAACCTATAGTCAACTTCAATGAAAATAAAAACATAATAAAAAAACTTGTAACATTATTCATTCAACGGGGAACTGCAAAAGGTCAATATCAAAAGTCAGGGCTTTCACAGCCCATTCTGTGCCTCCACAAAGATTCGGTCTTGGTAGGCGTAACTCGATCTCATCTGTCGTGACAAAAGCTTCGTCCTTTGGCTGTGGAAATACGAATTTCCACATAGGGACTTTCCGTTTTAGGAAGTTCACACTGTACCCTTCCAGTTCAATCTCCAAGACTTCACCAGCATAATACTTTGAACTTTTCTTACTGACGTACCTAACCAGTACAAAATCGCCAGGCTTTATCTCCGTTGGTTCTTTCACAGTCTCTTCCATGTCACTCAGGTGCAAGGAATCATCAGTGTGAGCACAGAGCTCAACAGAAGCAGCATCACTACTGTCGCTAAAATCTAAAGCCACCTTTGCTTGATCTCTTTTTTTATCTTGCTTTCTTTTCGTTATCTTCTGTTTTTTATTTTCCTTTGCTTCTTCCTTCTTTTTTCTCTTCAGGTCTCTGTTTCAAAAATGGCATCCTTAACAGGGGTTGCAGTCAAAATCTTGGACTGGCCAGGCTTCCTTCCTCCTTCTTTTTTCTGAATATCAATTTGACGTTAAGGAAGGGGAAGTAATTGATTGAGCAGAACACAGACTGAACCACCAGCACCCACTGACTCCCTGTCTGACAGCCCACTGTCCGCTTGCGTTGATGAGCTGCTCCCTGTGCTGACATTGATCTGCACTTCATCTGTCGGATCGCAGGGATTGCTGACGGGAGTCAGGAATGGAAGAAAGTCTGATTCTTCCCAGACATTGGGATTAAACAGATGGATTCCTGGTTTAGAAAAACCACTCATTATGTTGGTTGGGTTGAATGCTTTAGGGAAAGCAACCCCAAGAAGTTCAGAGATTTTGTATTCCATGACTGGTTTCTTAGCCAGTTTTCAATAGCTTGGTAGAAATATGTTTTAAGTAGTGAATAGACGGTCACATCAAGGGGCTGCAGCCTGTTTGATGTGTGTGGAGGAAATGTCAGTATTTGCAACCCCATCTCTTTTGTAGCAGATGTGAAGCTGTAGCTCATGGGACTATCATGGTTGTCCATGAGAAGAAGGACTGGTTGCTCAGGAGAGCACCTTAAATACCTTTTAAAGTGCTCAAAGTAGCCAAGGAATAACTCGGTTGTCATCCGTGCATTTCCGGGCTTTCCACTGGCGACAGCTTTTGTCCCTGGTGGTGCCCCATCTAAGAGTCTTTCAACAAAGCGGGTCCTTCCAAAGATAAGGTAAGGGGCAATGAAGCTTCCCATCGCATTGATAGTTCCAACCATTGTAACAAGTTTTCCTCTTTCCTGTGATGTAGTTGCTCCTAGCTGCTTTACACCTTTAAGGCTAAGTACCTTCCGGCATTTCTGTTGAACATTCAATAAGCCTGTCTCATCCATGTTGTAGATGCGGTCAGCTGGAAAATGAAATTTTGACTGTAGCTCTTCAAGATGTTTATAGAATGTGTCAACTGCAGCCCGGTTGAAACCAAGGTTGCAATGAAGGCTGGTGCTTTCCGGTCTCCTCAAGGAAATTCTTGTATGTCTCTCCATGAAACCTTTATACCAGTCTTCTCCTGCTGCTTCATTGTCATCCCATGATTTAGGGTATTTCAGGGTGTTCGCCTTGACAAATTCCCAAGCTAATTTCTTTGTCTGTTTTTTCGTAAGTCCGTAGTACATTCGTGATGAAAGTAGAATATAAGATTCGAGTGAATCTTCCATTTCAGAAGAGAATACTTTTTTCACATCATAGCTTGGTGTGAAGCGAAATGCAACTTTTTCTTTGTCTGCTGATGCAGAATATGTCTTACAGTACCGAGAAAGTGTTGATTTCTGAACAGCATGCAGTGTTGCTGCAGTTCTGATTGGCATTCCATCTTTTAAGTGAGCCATTACAGCAGCCTTCATGTTTTCTTTGTCTCAGGCATAAAGAGAGGGATCAGACTTCCTCTTCCTCGGCATTCTGCAAAAAATGATACTTTTAGGAACAAAAAGCAAAGAACCGTTTTTATTGTTGCCATGGCTAACACAGTTTGAAAGATTATCTGGTGTATATCAGGCAGTTCCGTCTAACAGCTTGACCTTTACATTACATTATCAGTTATTGAAATCAGGGTACCCTGGGACACAATGGACAAAAAGTGTCCCAGGGTACCCAGGAACATGTGTCCCAGAGTACCCAAACAGGTAGCTCTCCACACAAACTTCATCTTCTGTGCCTAGATGGTAGTTCAGGTCAACCACTGAACAACATTTTGTAGCTTAAAGAAAACTACTTCAGACAAAAAAACATTCAATACCCTCCAATGAACTGTTCAAAAGATTTTTTGTAAAAACCAGGTCCTTTTTCTTACTCAAACACCCATAAAAAAACTCTTACCTAAAATCTCTGATGAAAATGTTTCTCGATTTCTTCAGGAAAAGACATGCATCCCTACTGATAGATCGCATGTCATTTGTCATTCAGGCGGGATTTTTGAACAATTTTGTTTGTCACAAAGGTACCATGTCCCATCTGACCCTTGTCCCATCTTCCCCACATCTCCCCTACCCATTCTTGTATCAGGATGTAAAAAACCTCCTTGGGGAGATAGTTTCCTTCCTTTGTAACAAAAATCCCATTGATTTCGTCTAATATTTTAAATATTTAATGTTCTATTTTGAAATATTATTGTTTTACGTGTTACTTCTTTTCCACTGCTTGACTTTAAAAGTATAGTTTCTTGTTTTATATTCGATTCTTTTATCTATTCAGGCCTTTTTCGTTGCATCGAAAATCATTTTCACATCTCAAAACGAAAAAAAATGGGACACTCCGCATACAAAAGATTTCTCTCTGAGATTTTAGACTCACGACTACAAGTGGTGTCTTAAAGGTGGCGTCTATGAGGTCGGTCTATATTGAAATAAATATAGTGGCTGCAGTCGGATTGCATGATTTTTATACTTTGATTTTATTTATAAGTATCGTAATGAGGGCCTTCTAGATTGTTTTGCAGGCATATTTTGTGAGAGGTCATATGTTCACCAACATGATACTTGGACGCGAGGAAATATTGAGATTCCTCGACTTGCTGTAAGTAGGTCTTCTTTTTTTCTTGTTTATAGAGCTTCCAAGCCTTGGACATAACTTAGTAAAGATCTTCAGGATAATGGTAATTTCAACCAGTTTAAATCTGGTTTATGTGTGGAGTTGCTCGGTAGGTATACTTTTGAAACAGATTAGTTATATTTTCAGTTTTTTTTTTGACTAGGTTATTTTCTGAGAGTATGCGTAATGGCTTTCCTGTGTCTGTCGTCCGATGCGCTCTTCTTCTCTTTTGGTACATAACTTTTGTTTATTTAAAAGTAAGTAATTAATTAACATCCATAACTTTGTTTGCAATGTTTATTCATAGACTTTTTAACTTGGTCGTACAGTTACCTCAAATATTTAGTATCGCCCTAATTTTTCACAGTACAAAATTATCCCACTATTTTCTTTGAATAATTTAAATGAGTTTCTGTATCATTAAAAATTGCTTTTGTGTTATTTCAGTTTTGTTTTTAACTACGTAAAACTTGCGAATGTACAACATTCTTTGATGTCCCATTGTCTGTGCATATAAATAGATTGTCAGGTTCACCGACTCTTGAACATGCGACATAAAATTGTCCATGGGAAAAACAATCCGTATTCAGATCTATACCTAATTATTCTAATGATTGGCCTCTGAGCTTTGTTGATGGTGATTGCTAATCGGACATTCCCTGTGCCCCCGGCATCCCCCTTGTAGTTGTGTCCCAGTGTCCCAGTCTGTAATTTCTCTTTGAGTGTCCCGGTCGTCATTTATATTCCCTGTGTCCGCGTTTTTAGTTTTCTTTTTCTCCTTTCTTTTTCAGTTTTTTCCTTTTTTTAGTTTTTTTTTCTTTTTCAGTTTTTATTTTTTTTATTTTTTTTTATTCGTTTTTATTTATTTATTTTTATTTTTTTAGTTTTTATCTTTTTTTAGTTATTTTTCTTTTTTAGTTTATTACCTTTTTTATGTTTTTTAGTTTTTTAGCTTTTTCACTTTTTATAGTATTTTCTTTTTAGTTTTTTTTTTGTAGTTTTTACCTTTTTTAGTTTTTTTTTTCTTTTGTATTAATGCTAAAGCCAAGGTTTGAACCTGGAACCTCTCGGACCTGGAACCTGGAACATAACGCTTTACCAACTCAGCTACTTCGCCTTGAATACATTCGTTTCTGAATTGGTATACGATGAAATAATTCCGACGTCATATAATGACGTCACTCGACAGACAGACAGACAATCTTTTACAATCTATAGTTCTAGTCTGTAAAGTAACTTATCCCCTAAACAAGTAGGCTAAATACTGTATATAAGACAGGCACAGTTGGATACATATGATCGATATGATGAGGGGGTTTACAATGTACAGTGTAGAGAGGATTTGCCAGTACTATGCTTTGTCTGTTTGACTTCCAACTAGCATGAGAGTACAGAAAGTTTGGTTTTCGGTCATAATTTTATAATTATTACGGTTCGTAATTACAAAGGCTAAAGTCTCACTCTGGTAATATAAAATAACGGAGACCTTAAATAGGGCCATTTGAAGAAAAATTGGAACTGCCACATCCCTTAATATGTGCTTCCTGCACTGTACCTCTGTCTCCCTCTTTAAATCAATCAATTAAAATTGATTGATTTCCCCAGACACCATAATCGCTGGTAGTTCAAGTTGATCGGTTTATCCAGGCACCATAATCTGCATTCATGAAGAAATTCTCGGAGAATCTATATGTTATGAAATATATGAGAATTTATTTTTGGTTTCCGTGGATAGCCAACTTTACTAATAAAAAACTCTAAGTATTTCTATTAACTAACTCTTTCATCCGTAGTTCATATTTTTTTTTTTTTTGAATCGTTTTTTACAAATTTGAAAATTTTCTGAAATTTTTTTATTTTATTTAATTTTTTTGGAAATTGTAGTATCTGGAACGAAACAGTCACGGCAAAGTGAAGAAGGACCGAAGGAAAGGACTGTTCTGACAGCCTTTCAGCAATAAAGAAACTCACGGCTCAACCTGGACTACCAAACAGAAATTACTGAAAGGACGTTAGCAGAATGCTTCGATGAATCTTTGCGTCAGGTAAATTTGTTATTTGTAAATGGTAAAGTGATTGCGTGCTGGGAAACTGTTACAGGCTATGGGCAGATAGGCTCTTGACAAGCCTGTTTTAAAATAAATATGGGAAGAAGCATTAGAAAGGAGTTAAACAATTCCTGGGCTATATCATGCACAGTTGATGCCGCTCTCTCCGGAAACGGCTTCCACTGCTTCCGGAAACACGCAAAGACCCAGTGTTTGGTTTTTAACAAACTTTTGCAATTGTTTAAAACTATAAGTATAGACAGTATGAATAATATGCAATATTATATTTGAATCCACTCATAAAGAATGAAAACTCTGAAATAGTAAAAAAAAAATTAAAAAAGAAAGAATACAATACTCAATTATCTAAGCCATTTTCAAAGGGGTAGTGGAGGGTTTTCCACACTGAGGTGAACAGCTCTAAACATTGGACCACATAATCCGGAGACTAGCTCATTATCTGATATACAGAGTCTCGTTATTTTGAAGATCTGGACACAACCCGGTATCACTTACGCAACGTGGTAATTCCTAAGAATATGTGAAGTCATCATACGCTACGTCAAGACGATGTAGATCGTAAAACTTTGGTTTGGAATTAAGAGACAATCTAAAAATACTAATTCAAACAAAGCAAAAAAAAGTTGTTGGCACCAGTTGAGCAATGACTTAGCCAGTGATGCATGAGATTGTCTCTGAAATCAACTTATAGCTCCCTTCACAATCATTGGTGTCCCAGTCATTGAACTCTTTTTCAATTCCATTTTGACATTTTCACAAATGCTCTCCCACTGTATAAATATGATTATGTTCAAGCCCCGTTCCTCCTATTCGTCAGTATGTCTACACTTGCTATATAGACAGAATGGAATTTTGGAAATAACTATTGCTAGAATAAAAAGTCAGATCTAATTTGCTAATAGGCTGAGAGCTTCAGTTCCTTCCGTTTAGTATAGCTCTCAAGTGAATTTTTGCTGTTTAATCAATGCTGTAAGAATGTTAAATAAAGTTACTGTTTCTACATCACTTCATCTATCATTAAGATTCCTGGTCCATAGTTCCTCTGCTTTCGGATATCCTCCTTGTTTTATTTTTGCATTTTTTCTTGTTTTTTTTCTCTTTTTGTTTATGGAAAACTCTTCCGAATGGGCATCAGTCTCTTAATTATTATTAAAGTCGCTTTTCGAAAATTATCAAAAGTATTTTGCTAAAGATTACTTTGCTGTTGATTGGAGAGAATATGTAGAGTCCATGAATAGATGCTTTTAAAATATTTTCTTATACAGTATTCCATCTTTCTCAAGGAATTGATCAGAGAGCACTATCGTCGATTTTACTTGTCTATTTAATTAATACCAAATCCCTATTTTGAGCCATGGGCCTCAATACTAGGGGCTTGGCTATTGTGCCATGGGCTTGTTTTGGCTCGTATTGGATAGGATGGATTTTCCAAATTGCAAAATCAGGGGTTTAAGCTGAACTTTAAGTGGAGATAAATTCAGTTTCGCGAGGGCTTGATCATACGGTATGTCGTGGCTTCAGAGTATAATCCTTGTTGCTCTTTTCTTGACGGACTCTAAGTCACGTAATAGATACGCCGTGCGGATAGCAAATGGGCCTCACACCGGGTACACGCACTCGAGCAACGGGCGAACATAACACCTGTAGGTATTGAGAAGACTGTCAGTATCACACCAAAAACGCCTCAACTTGTAAGCGTCTGAAGGCATGCATTAGCCTTGTGGACGGTTGAATTAATATGGGCACTGAAATTATAGTAACCAGTGAAAGTTACTCCTAAGCTTTTCATTTCGTTCACAATTGAGAAAGGGAATAGAGGCATATCTATATTCCGCTTAAGAGGGTTGAAACGAAATTATTTAGTTGATCAAATAAGTGGTCTGAAAAGTGCTTTGTTATGATAATGTTTTTGACTAGATAATGCCCGTTTATTTTGACATCAGACCACAATGCCCCCTCCCTCCAACAGGAAAACTGAAAAGACCAAAAATTGCCTGAAAATAAGCTTTTCATATTTTATCTTGCTTCCCGAGAAAAATCCTCAGACAGGTTCAGTTTTTGAAGGTACAATTCTAGCTGCCTAACTACACGTTTACAATATGCTTTGAAGTCAGGCCTTTGTCGGGGAGGTGTTGTGTTTCCCATCTTCGAATCTGCAAGTTTTTAGGATTTTTCTGTAATCTCGTAATTTATCTCTAACATGGCTATTTTTTAGCGTTTTTTTAAGGTTTGCTGGTCGCCCCTCAGAATCAAAATTTTGTGAACATTTGTATTTATAGTATATGATATCCATTTAAATGGTACTTCGTTGGTACCAGCTAGTCATAGTGTTACAACGAATATCGAGGGGCCGTAGAGGGTGGATAATCGGTTGTCGGGCAGTCTTTCTCCTTCTGTTTTTATTTTTTATTTGAAACAAAAAATATATTTTATATCTTATTTATTATGTATTGTATTTTATATATTATTTAATATATATCATTTATTATTTATTAATATTTTTTACAGTTTATATTTCTTATGGTTGGTTGGTATGTTTTTTTTTCTGTGTTTGTGCTGTTGCATTTATGATTTCTTTTTTCATTATAAGGTGGATAATGAGGTTTCTAGGGTTTTCAATCTAATAGTTTTCTTTTAGAAATAATAGGTGGATTTATTTGCCAAAATTGAAAAGAAAAATCAGTCTTTAAAATTATTGTTTTTAGCTAAACAATTTGGCATAAAACTAGATGGCTACATTGTTTATATTTTTGTAGTCTGTAAATTTCAGTTTTCTTTCTAAAACTAAAAAGCTAACTTCTTTTCTAACAGTTCAGTAGGTACAATTTGCAGCGATTTATAACTTTGTATATTTTATACAGTTAATATTTTGCAAATATTAATTATAAAGTTTTGCAATTGTACCATTTTGCTTTAGATTCAATATGAATCAAATTACGTTTATTTAAAATTACGTTTATTTACGTTTATTTTGTACCACTTACTCATCTTGAAAGTGTACACCACATCTTTTCCCCACAAAAATTTGTTGATCATAAAAATTTGTTGAACTGATTTTTCTCGCCAAAACTATTCAAAAAACTTTCTACCTTTTGAAAAATTTTCAAATATGATTTAAAAGATATGAAATAAATCATAAAATATGAAATAAATCATAAAATAGGATTTAAAGAGTTTCACAAAATGTCTACATCATTTGAGCTAAAAATAATTTCAAAATACAGATTTCTTTTTACAAACATTAATACAAACAAATAGTTCAAAAGTATTTCCATGGGAGAATTTTAACTTAGAAGAGGAATTTAGACGTAGAAGTCGAAACAGAAGTGGAATTTTTGGACAGATTAAAAACGATTAGGATTTAAAGTCATTTTCAAATGAAAGTAGGCTAAGAAGAATTTTCACGAGGAATCATCGGCAAGAAATTTTATGGAGGGGGTGGGATTTTCAGCATGGATTGAATTTTACAGGGGAATTTTTTTACTAGGGACGAACTTTCCAAGGACGAATTTTCAGTGGGAGGAGTGAATTTTTCATTTAACAGCATTATTAAAAAATGATCAGAATTTAGATTAATTTGTTTCAACTGAGAGTAGGGAGCAATATTAAAGGTCAAAACAAACAGAAATTATTCTGTACAAGATGTTTACCCCTCCACGAGAACTTGCTCCTTACACTAAAGTTGTATTGTTTGTCCCAATTTTCTAATAATGAATCCTGAAACACAAGGACCGATAACTAGAGCTGAGGTTGAGTTTTTATTCTAGAAGTTAGTCTATCTTTCACCTTCTTCTTAGCTGTATATGTGCCTTTCACCATTATTCAGATGAAAATTTCTCAAAGCTAATGCTTTTGACTATCTTAGAAAACTTGAGGAAGTCCCCAGGCCAACCGATATAAGAAGACATGTAAACATTTGTCAACTTGCATAACTTATCACGCCCCAGAGGCTCTGTTTACCCCAGAGGCATAACTATTTATCTTTTCTTAGGAAGACAGATATTCCAAATTTTTAATCAGATATATTTGGAAGGAGGGCAGCTAAAAAGAGAATGAAAGGGGGACTGGTTTCCCTCTGATCACTTTTGAAAATATGCCACAATAGGCTCTAAACTTTAAACTTAGTGCCCCCAGGCGTTCTCGAGATTCGCCTTTTTGTTAAACTGGATGCACATCGTATATTTTGATTTAGTTTAACATATCCCTCAACATTCCCCGAAGTTTCACCTTAATACGCTCAGTCTTTCCCATAACACGCAGAATCAGTTATACCCTCCTTCCTAGATGATTTTAAATTATAAAATATAAAATTGTTCCCTTGGGGCATAGGGAGCATTAGAGCCCCAGAGAATTGTCACCAGACCTTTTGACTGTTTTAAACAAAATTGATTTTTTTTTTTTTATTTTGCTGACATGGGACTGAACAGGCAGCTCTTACCTTACCTTATCTCGTACTTGTAGATAGGAGTTTGAAACTTCTACAGTAGTGTTCTCTGATAGGCTGAATCTGATGGTGTCATTTTCGTTAAGATTCTATGACTTTTAAGGTGTGTTTCTCCCTATTTTCTAAAATAAGGCAAATATTCTCAGGTTAGTAACTTTTGATGGGTAAGACTAAACTCGATGAAACTTATATATTTAAAACCAGCATAAAAATCAAATTCTTTTGAGGTATCTATTTGATTTATTTGTTTGTATTTGGATCAAAATTCCATTTTGAGAGTTCCGGTTACTATTGAGCTGAGTCGCTCTTTACGAGTTCGTTGCCACGAACTGTTTGATTTGATTTTACCGTAACTCACTTAGAATACAAGTTTGGAATTGTTTTTTTCTTTTAGCATTTGATATTTTCTTTATTCTCCACCTATTCTGTTTTTGTCATTATTTGGATTAAGTTCTTTCGATTCTTGACCATAATTTATGCTTGTTTGGTGTTATTTTTGCTTTTGTCTTACTGTGTTATTTGTTTTATTGTTTTACTATCTCTTTTTGGACATATGAAGCAAATTCGGCTCTATCAGAGCTTTTCATAGCCTTTTGGAAATAAATCTTATCATCTCTTATCAAAATTGTGGAATAGCCATTTCGTTTAAAATAGTCCAAAGAACATATAACAACCCAAAAATAAATTCAGCAGATATAAATTCCTTTATAATTAAATCTTGAAACGACCAGAAATCATAGGTAGACCCACAATATGGAAATCATAAGGCTTTCACAACCTGCAACACTGGCAGAGTTACTCTTTCAGAGAGGGATACGTTGATTATTCAAATCTTTTCCAAGCACCACTATGCTGCCACAAAGACAGAATTCCCCTTTTAGGGATAGGGACGTTTGTTATTCGAATCTTTTCAAGACGCCACTGTGCTGCCAAAAAGGCAGATATCGCCTTTCAGGGATAGATATGTTTGTTAGTTGAATCTTTTCCAGGCGCCAATATGCTCTCACACAGGCAGAGTTCCCCTTTCAGGGAGTGAGACGTTTGTTATACAAATCTTTTCGAGGCACCACTATGCCACCACAAAGGCAGAGTTCCCCTTTCAGGGATACAGACGTTTGTTATTCGAGTATATTCCAGCCGCCACTATGCTGCCACAGAGGTAGAATTCCCCTTTCAGGGATAAATATTTTTGTTAGTCGAAATTTTTCCAGGCGCCACTTTGCCGCCACAAAGGCAAAGTTCCCCTTTCAAGGATAGAGACGTTTATTATTCGAATCTATTCCAGCCGCCACTAAGCTGCCACACAGGCAGAGATCCCCATTCAGGGAGTTAGACGTTTGTTATTCAAATCTTTTCCAGGCACCCCTATGCTGCCACAACCCTTGAAATATGATTCACTTGATTTTTGTCTTCTGTCTACGGTACAGTTCAAATGCCGCCTTTGCACTGCCCCTTTATTGCTTATGCCTAGTGGCCTAAGCTAAAGACATGAAGTAAATTGCTCTTGTATTCTAATCCTGCCTATCACACTGACGAGGGTCCCATAAGCTTCGCAATATGAGCTTTTCTGTCCATTTTTTAAATATCAAAAACAAATGTGAAGATATATTTCCTATAATATATTTTAATTTAAACAAAAGGAAGACTGTAAAAAGAAATGGAATTCATCTTTATGATTCGGACTTTAGAAAGCAGAAATCAAGTCTTTGCTTTTTAGGCTGTTTTCGTGGATGAAGAAGATTAGGAACTTGAACAGTAGAGTAGTCTACGGTGGTAATAGACTAATAGTAAACTAGTACAGTGGTAGTAGGCTACGCAGACTTTGCCTTTCGTAAAGTCTCTAATTAGATAATCTAATACATTCATGTTTGATTTTTATAATTCAAATCGCTTTTGATTTCCTGTGCTGCTTTCGTTTCCAGCCTAAGTTGGAATCTTTTCAACTTTTTTAACAGCTTACGTTATGGAGCTTAAGTGGCTTAAGCTAAGGAACTTACCCTACAGAGGTTTGTCAAATTCTACTTAGCTAATGTGAAGCTGGCTAAAGAACGTGAGAAGCTTATAACTTTACTTAAAAGGGAGTGAAAGGTAGCGATCTAAATAGATTGGCATGGGAGAGAAGCATGTGGGGATGAGTAGACATTGAAAAGACATGGTGCTGCATCAACTTTTCAAAAGCTGTAATACTAACCGACAAGTTTCCCATTCTCTTTGGCTCATGCAGCCAACTACCTATTAATATTTCTAGCGATTTTTCAAATTTCCTAGACAAAAATCTCTAAATCAGCACCTAAATCACTAGATTATTGAAACAAATCACTAAATTAATCAAGAAATCACAGAAATCTAGTATTTTTTCTAGCCAGGGCAGCAGTCATGCTACCAATATATAACATTAAAATCAAACTATAGATGGTAATGATGCGAATTTAAATTTAAAAACAGTATACATGACTACTCTAGGCCTATCGAAGAAAAATAAGCTAAAATAAAGGTAAAAACCAATAAAAAACTAAAAAAAAGGAAAAAACTAATAAATGACGACACTCAAAGAGAAAGCGACCAGGACAAAAGGAATGTTCGATTAGCAATCAACAAAGCACCGGGACACAGGGAGTATAAATGACGACCAGGACATAAGTAAAAAAAAAAACTATCTATATATATAAAAATATGTTGTCTGTGGATCTGTGGATCGTGGATCAGGTGACGTCACCTGAAAAAACTGGATCAGGTGACGTCAAAACTGAAAAAACTAAAAAAAGGCAAAAACTACAAAAAAAACTAAAAACTAATAAAAAAGCTAAAAAACTAAAATAACTAAAAAAAAGGCAAAAACTACAAAAAAACTAAAAACTAATAAAAAAAATAAAAAAGCTAAAAAACTAAAAAAACTAAAAAAAGGTAAAAAACTAAAAAAACTAAAAACTAAAAAAAAACTAAAAAAGGTAAAAACTAAAAGAACTAAAAAAGAAAAAAATAAATGACGACACTCAAAGAGAAAGCGACCAGGACAAAAGGAATGTTCGATTAGCAATCAACAAAGCACCGGGACACAGGGAGTATAAATGACGACCAAGACAGAAGTAAAAAAAAAAATTAACAAAACTAAAAAGAAGGTAAAAACTACAAAAAAACTAAAAAGAAAAAAAAACTAAAAACTAATAAAAAAACTAAAAAATCTAAAAATCTAAATAAACTAAAAAAGAAAAAAAAAGGAAAAAAATAAAGGAGAAAAACAAAACTAAAAAACGAATGTATATACAGACCGGTACACCGGGATACAAATGACGACCGGGACACAGGGAATATAAATAACGACCGGGACACAGGGACACAACTACAACGAGGACACCGGGGGAAACAGGGGGATATAAATGACGACCGGGACAAAAAAACTAAAAAGAAATAAAAACTAAAAACTAATAAAAAAAACTAAAAAATCTAAAAATCTAAATAAGCTAAAAAAGAAAAAAAAAGGAAAAAAATAAAGGAGAAAAACAAAACTAAAAAACGAATGTATATACAGACCGGGACACCGGGATACAAATGATGACCGGGACCCGGGACACAGGGAATATAAATGACGACCAACGGGGACACCGGGGGAAACAGGGGGATAACCTGACAATCTATTTATATGCAAAGACAATGGGACAGCAAAGAATGTTGTATATTCGCAAGTTTTACGTAGTTAAAACCATATATATATATATATATATCTATATTCACAGGTGGGACATAGGAACACAACTACAATGGCGCGTAACTATTATGGCGCGTAACGACTTACGCGCGCCGGGGGGCTTGGGGGGGGGGGCGCGAAGCGCCCCCACCAACTAGGTGTTGGGGTGGCGCAAAGCGCCACCCCAACAGCTAGTCTATCTATATAAAAATAAGTTGTCTGTCTGTCTGTCTGTGGATGGATCAGGTGACGTTCCCTGAAAAAACTGAATCAGGTGACGTCAAAACTGAAAAAACTAAAAAAAGGCAAAAACTACAAAAAAAAACTAAAAACTAATAAAAAAAATAAAAAAGCTAAAAAACTAAAAAAACTAAAAAAAGGCAAAAACTACAAAAAAAACTAAAAACTAAAAAAACTAAAAAAAGGCAAAAACTACAAAAAAAACTAAAAACTAATAAAAAAAATAAAAAAGCTAAAAAACTAAAAAAACTAAAAAAAAGGTAAAAAACTAAAAAAACTAAAAACTAAAAAAAAACTAAAAAAAAAGGAAAAAACTGAAAAATAAGCTAAAATAAAGGTAAAAACCAATAAAAAACTAAAAAAAAAACTGAAAAAACTAAAAAAAGGCAAAAACTACAAAAAAAACTAAAAAAACTAAAAAAAGGTAAAAAACTAAAAAAAATAAAAAATAAAAAAAAACTAAAAAAAAGGAAAAAACTGAAAAATAAGCTAAAATAAAGGTAAAAACCAATAAAAAACTAAAAAGAAAAAAAGGAAAAAACTAAAAAAAATTTTCATCTAAAAAACTAAAAAAAAATAAAAAAGGTAAAAACTAAAAGAACTAAAAAAGAAAAAAATAAATGACGAAACTCAAATAGAAAGCGACCAGGACAAAAGGAATGTTCGATTAGCAATCAACAAAGCACCAGGACACAGGGAGTATAAATGACGACCAGGACATAAGTAAAAAAAAA
The DNA here is from genome assembly GCF_032884065.1 of Artemia franciscana. Classification (NCBI taxonomy): domain Eukaryota; kingdom Metazoa; phylum Arthropoda; class Branchiopoda; order Anostraca; family Artemiidae; genus Artemia; species Artemia franciscana. The sequence continues at coordinate 28,686,212 of NC_088876.1, read as the reverse complement.
AACTATCTATATATATAAAAATAAGTTGTCTGTGGATCTGTGGATCGTGGATCAGGTGACGTCACCTGAAAAAACTGGATCAGGTGACGTCAAAACTGAAAAAACTAAAAAAAGGCAAAAACTACAAAAAAAAACTAAAAACTAATAAAACAAATAAAAAAGCTAAAAAACTAAAAAAACTAAAAAAAGGCAAAAACTACAAAAAAAAACTAAAAACTAATAACAAAGCTAAAAAACTAAAAAAACTAAAAAAAGGCAAAAACTACAAAAAAAACTAAAAACTAATAAAAAAAATAAAAAAGCTAAAAAACTAAAAAAACTAAAAAAAGGTAAAAAACTAAAAAAACTAAAAACTAAAAAAAACTAAAAAAAGGAAAAAACTGAAAAATAAGCTAAAATAAAGGTAAAAACCAATAAAAAACTAAAAAAAAAACTAAAAAAACTAAAAAAAGGCAAAAACTACAAAAAAACTAAAAACTAATAAAAAAAGTAAAAAAGCTAAAAAACTAAAAAAACTAAAAAAACTAAAAAAACTAAAAAAAGGTAAAAAACTAAAAAAAATAAAAAATAAAAAAAAACTAAAAAAAAGGAAAAAACTGAAAAATAAGCTAACATAAAGGTAAAAACCAATAAAAAACTAAAAAGAAAAAAGGAAAAAACTAAAAAAAATTTTCATCTAAAAAACTAAAAAAAAACTAAAAAAGGTAAAAACTAAAAGAACTAAAAAAGAAAAAAATAAATGACGACGCTCAAAGAGATAGCGACCAGGACAAAAGGAATGTTCGATTAGCAATCAACAAAGCACCGGGACACAGGGAGTATAAATGACGACCAGGACATAAGTAAAAAAAAAAATTAACAAAACTAAAAAGAAGTTAAAAACTACAAAAAAACTAAAAAGAAAAAAAAAACTAAAAACTAATAAAAAAACTAAAAAATCTAAAAATCTAAATAAACTAAAAAAGAAAAAAAAAGGAAAAAAATAAAGGAGAAAAACAAAACTAAAAAACGAATGTATATACAGACCGGTACACCGGGATACAAATGACGACCGGGACACAGGGAATATAAATGACGACCGGGACACAGGGACACAACTACAACGGGGACACCGGGGGAAACAGGGGGATATAAATGACGACCGGGACAAAAAAACTAAAAAGAAAAAAAACTAAAAACTAATAAAAAAACTAAAAAATCTAAAAATCTAAATAAGCTAAAAAGGAAAAAAAAGGAAAAAAATAAAGGAGAAAAACAAAACTAAAAAACGAATGTATATACAGACCGGGACACCGGGATACAAATGACGACCGGGACACAGGGACACAACTACAACGGGGACACCGGGGGAAACAGGGGGATGTAAATGACGACCGGGACACCGGGACAGGGAATGGTCGATTAGCAATCACCATCAACAAAGCTCAAGGGCAATCATTAGAATCATGAGGTATAGATCTGAATACAGATTGTTTTCCCATGGACCATTATATGTTGCATGTTCAAGAGTCGGTAAACCTGACAATCTATTTATATGCAAAGACAATGGGACAGCAAAGAATGTTGTATATTCGCAAGTTTTACGTAGTTAAAACCATATATATATATATATATATATATATATATATATATATATATATATATATATATATATATATATATATATATATATATATATATATATATATATATTCACAGGTGGGACATAGGGACACAACTACAATGGCGCGTAACTATTATGGCGCGTAACGACTTACGCGCGCGGGGGGGCTTGGGGGGGGCGCGAAGCGCCCCCACCAACTAGGTGTTGGGGTGGCGCGAAGCGCCACCCCAACAGCTAGTATATATATATATATATATATATATATATATATATATATATATATAATATATATATATATATATATATATATATATATATATATATATATATATATATATATATATATATATATATATATATATATATATATATATATATATATATATATATATATATATATATATATATATATATATATATATATATATATATATATATATATATATGTATATGTATATATGTATAGGCCTATATACTTATACACAATTCAAGGTACATTTTTGCACATTAGGGGGGTAGGAATAAAATTCCGATTCCAAAGATATATCAGTGTCTAAGCTATTCAATTAACGTAGTGACTTAATCTGAAAACTTATTGTCTACTTTGTAATTATGCAGTATATTTCTAGGATAATAAACTACCCCAGCACCAGGGCCTCCACTTATAGGGAGATTACCCTCTTTTAGGGAGAAATCACTTCTTTTAGGGACACTTATTTTTAGGGAAGTATAGGGTACAGTAAGGATTTTAAGAACACAAAACGTAGTCTGTTTAAAAGTGGCTTCAGTTACCAATATTGAAAAATTAGATAGAGAAAAGAGTGTCAATCAAGTCAAAGAAAAATAATTATGTTCCACATAGTAGGCTCAGTATGAAGTATAAATACTGTGGGAAATCAGAGTTGACCTGTTATGCTCTGACCAAGCAGCATATAAAAGCAAGCAATGAAATTGAGGCAAAGGTTGGCAGTGGCAGAATTAAAAAATTCTGACTGTGTGGGCAGTTATTCCATTGAAATTGAATGCACATCTGCATATTTTTGGCAGAGTATAATATGCCATTAAGTATAGCACACAGTTTAGTCCCTCTCCTAAGACAATTAGTTCTAAAAGACCAGGCCCTAGCAGGCATCACTCTGGGTAAACAGAAAAATACAAACATTTTGCAACAAAATCTTCTTTGGTACCACACCACCAGTTGATTAAGTTCTTTAGAACTTTAGGGCTTTATTGAGAGATGCCCAAGCTGAAGACCTGTCAGTTGATTATTATTGGATTGTTTAGTCTCCTGAAACTAATCAAAACAGACATCCGAAATAGAATTGAGAATATCACACTAGTTTCACTGATTCAAGTCAATTACTTGTTGAAAAACAAAGATAAAACTTCATCAACTGTCAGCATACAAAAAGCTGTTGCTGGCTTCAAGAAGAAGACAAACGCTTGTGCTGTAGATGACACTTAATTAAAGTGTTTTATGTGTTCTTGGCAGTGCAAAAGATGTTATATATAGGGAATTTTAGGGACAATTGATATAAAAATCAAAAAAATTGAGATCAAAAAGTGGAAGCACTGCCCAGCACCTGGTTAGTCCCTAACCTTAATGTCAGTATAGTGTGAAGTCACTTCTAAAGGAAATGTGCTAATGAAATATATGTAGAATGAAGGTCTATTACCATTAGGTTCCTTATTTCCTGATCTGTCCAAATATGGGCGCATCTCTGACTATACATCCCCACCTACCTAATGGTGGCAGATATAGTCCTAGGAATATGTAAGAATTGGAATAGGTAAAATGCTGTTTTAGGGCCATTTTGCCATCTTTTAAAGTGGTTGAGATAGGTGAATAAAAGTACCATGAAAGCATCCAGAGCCTTAATGATCTCTTGAAATGGTGTTTTGAAGCCTCTTGATCCTCTTTCCCACCCTCTAGAGGTCACTGACCTTCGATGACAAATAACAAATTGCATATTACACAAATTAATCCTTGCAAAATAGTTCTTCTGCTGAAATGAAGCACAAGAAAAGCACTTTTGGTCTTTTACCTTTGCTCAATGTGATCAAGTATGATTTTGAAATATGGGTGGTCCAAAAAATGGACAAGTATTTGTTCAGATGTTTTCCAGAGGAATTGTCTATGAACTCTTTTGGGTACCCATTTGACTGACCAAATTTCAGTAAGAAAGCTGTACAAAAGCTATGGTTTTATTCTGCTTTCTAGGGCTATGATGAGGGATAGGTTGAGATGACTATGACACATTCTGAAGATGAAGGATAAACCACTATCCTTTTAAACTAGCCATCTAGGGCCTAACAAAAAGTAGGTTGTCCTCAAATGGGGTGAGAGGAGGTCCTAAGGAAAGATTTAATGGACATTAGAACTTATTGGGAAGATGTAAATAGGGAGGCTTTGAACAAACTGGGATGGACAAGGGGTTTTTATAGCTGTGGCTATGTTGGCCTAAATCGGCGTGTTGCTGCAGTGAGTTGTTGTTAGTAGTAGTAGTAGTAGTAGTAGTAGTAGAATATTTAGGACAGTCATAGGGGTGGGTGCCCTATAAAAAAACAAGCTTAATATTCAGAAAAAGTATACTATGAGGAATCAAACTGTACTATTTTGTTTTGTTAGCATGTTTCCTTTGAAATTGGCCAACAACTAACATCGTATTGGCCATACAACAACTATACGATTCAAAAGTATCTTTCATCACCATGAACAGAAGCTCCTAATCTTAGGTGTGATGTTGATAGTCTAGTTTTAGATGGTTGTTACTAGGCTGTTTATGATCTTACCATTTAATTTCTTATTTTATGTTATTTACAAATCTTGTAGTTGCTTTTCTGACAATGCACCTTGATCCCCCTCCTCCCTGATGGTCCCAGGTATAGAGCCATATAATATGTTTTTTTATTGCCTAACATGTTTTGATGCATCTTTGTTCAAATGGGTTTGATGCTTGTCTGGCCAATTGTAGATAAAAGTACTACTTTAAAAAATACTTATAAATATATCTATATATATATAAATAAGTTGTCTGTGTGTGGATCTGTGGATCAGGTGACGTCATGTTTGTCCGCATATGACGTCTGAATTATTTCACACTAATACAAAAGAAGAAAAAAACTAAAAAAGGTAAAAACTACAAAAAAAACTAAAAAGAAAAAAAAAACTAAAAAAGCTAAAAAACTAAAAAAACTAAAAAAAAGGTAAAAATCTAATAACTAAAAAAAAACTGAAAAAAATAAAAAAAAGGCAAAAACTACAAAAAAAAATAAAAACTAATAAAAAAAACTAAAAAAGCTAAAAAACTAAAAAAACTACAAAAACTAAAAAAAAAAAGGTAAAAAACTAAAAAAACTAAAAAAAAACTAAAAACTAAAAAAGAAAAAAACTAAAAAAAAGGAAAAAACTGAAAAATAAAAGAGAAAAAGAAAACTAAAAAAATATGAATAAATATATATATAAAAATAAGTTGTTTGTGGGTTATGTCTGTCTGTCTGTCTGTCGAGTGACGTCGTGTTTGTCCGCATATGACGTCTGAATTATTTCACACTAATACAAAAGAAGAAAAAAAAACTAAAAAAGGTAAAAACTACAAAAAAAAACTAAAAAGAAAAAAACTAAAAAAACTAAAAAAAAATAAAAAAAGGTAAAAAACTAAAAACTAAAAAAAAAACTGAAAAAACTAAAAAAAGGCAAAAACTAAAAAAAAAAACTAAAAACTAATAAAAAAACTAGAAAAGCTAAAAAACTAAAAAAACTAAAAAAACTAAAAAAACTAAAAAAAGGTAAAAAACAAAAAAAAAATAAAAACTAAAAAAGAAAAAACTAAAAAAAAGGAAAAAACTGAAAAATAAGAGAAAAAGAAAACTAAAAAAATATTAATAAATATAAAAAATATAAATATAAATATAATATAAATTAGCAATCAACAAAGCACCGAGACACAAATGACGACCGGGACACAGGGAGTATAAATGACGACCAGGACATAAGTAAAAAAAAAAACTAAAAAACTAAAAAAATGGTAAAAACTACAAAAAAACTAAAAACTAATAAAAAAACTAAAAAGTCAAAACTGAAAAAACTAAAAAAAGGCAAAAACTACAAAAAAAACTAAAAACTAATAAAAAAAATAAAAAAGCTAAAAAACTAAAAAAACTTAAAAAAAGGCAAAAACTACAAAAAAAACTAAAAACTAATAAAAAAATAAAAAAGCTAAAAAACTAAAATAACTAAAAAAAGGGTAAAAACTAAAAAAACTAAAAACTAAAAAAAACTAAAAAAAAACTAAAAAAAAAGGAAAAAACTGAAAAATAAGCTAAAATAAAGGTAAAAACCAATAAAAAACTAAAAAAAAACTGAAAAAACTAAAAAAGGCAAAAACTACAAAAAAAAAAACTAAAAACTAATAAAAAAAAGTAAAAAAACTAAAAAAACTAAAAAAAACTAAAAAAAAGGTAAAAAACTAAAAAAAATAAAAAATAAAAAAAACTAAAAAAAAGGAAAAAACTGAAAAATAAGCTAAAATAAAGGTAAAAACCAATAAAAAACTAAAAAGAAAAAAAGGAAAAAAACTAAAAAAAATTTTCATCGAAAAAACTAAAAAAAACTAAAAAGGTAAAAACTAAAAGAACTAAAAAAGAAAAAAATAAATGACGACACTCAAAGAGAAAGCGACCAGGACAAAAGGAATGTTCGATTAGCAATCAACAAAGCACCGGGACACAGGGAGTATAAATGACGACCAGGACATAAGTAAAAAAAAAACTAACAAAACTAAAAAGAAGGTAAAAACTACAAAAAAACTAAAAAGAAAAAAAAACTAAAAAATCTAAAAATCTAAATAAACTAAAAAAAAAAAAAAAGGAAAAAAAATAAAGGAGAAAAACAAAACTAAAAAACGAATGTATATACAGACCGGGACACCGGGATACAAATGACGACCGGGACACAGGGAATATAAATGACGACCGGGACACAGGGACACAACTACAACGGGGACACCGGGGGAAACAGGGGGATATAAATGACGACCGGGACAAAAAAACTAAAAAGAAAAACAAAACTAAAAACTAATAAAAAAACTAAAAAATCTAGAAATCTAAATAAAGTAAAAAGAAAAAAAAGGAAAAAAATAAAGGAGAAAAACAAAACTAAAAACGAATGTATATACAGACCGGGACACCGGGATACAAATGACGACCGGGACACAGGGAATATAAATGACGACCGGGACACAGGGACACAACTACAACGGGGACACCAGGGGAAACATGGGGATATAAATGACGACCGGGACACCGGGACAGGGAATGGTCGATTAGCAATCACCATCAACAAAGCTCAAGGGCAATCATTAGAATCATGAGGTATAGATCTGAATACAGATTGTTTTCCCATGGACCATTATATGTCGCATGTTCAAGAGTCGGTAAACCTGACAATCTATTTATATGCAAAGACAATGGGACAGCAAAGAATGTTGTATATTCGCAAGTTTTACGTAGTTAAAACCATATATATATATATATATATTATATATATATATATATATATATATATATATATATATATATATATATATATATATATATATATATATATATATTTATATATATATATATATATATATATATATATATATATATATATATATATATATATATATATATATATATATATATATATATATATACTAGCTGTTGGGGGTGGCGCTTCGCGCCACCCCAACACCTAGTTGGTGGGGGCGCTTCGCGCCCCCCCCAAGCCCCCCCGCGCGCGTAAGTCGTTACGCGCCATATTAGTTACGCGCCATTGTAGTTGTGTCCCTATGTCCCACCTGTGAATATATATATATATATATATATATATATATATATATATATATATATATATAATATATATATATATATATATATATATATATATATATATATATATATATATATATATATATATATATATATATATATATATATATATATATATATATATATATATATATATATGTTTTTTAACTACGTAAAACTTGCGAAAATACAACATTCTTTGCTGTCCCATTGTCTGTGCATATAAATAGATTTTCAGGTTTACCGACTCTTGAACATGCAACATATAATGGTCCATGGGAAAACAATCCGTATTCAGATCTATACCTCATGATTCTAATGATTGCCCTTGAGCTTTGTTGATGGTGATTGCTAATCGACCATTCCCTGAGTCGCCATCGTCATTATATATCCCCCTGTGCACCCCGGCGTCCCCTTTGTAGTTGTGTCCCTGTGTCCCGGTCGTCATTTATATTCCCTGTGTCCCGGTCGTCATTTGTATCCCGGTGTCCCGGTCTGTATATACATTCGTTTTTTAGTTTTGTTTTTCTCCTTTATTTTTTTCCTTTTTTTTTCTTTTTTTAGCTTATTTAGATTTTTAGATTTTTTAGTTTTTTTATTAGTTTTTAGTTTTTTTTTCTTTTTAGTTTTTTTTGTCCTGGTCGTCATTTATATCCCCCTGTTTCCCCCGGTGTCCCCGTTGTAGTTGTGTCCCTGTGTCCCGGTCGTCATTTATATTCCCTGTGTCCCGGTCGCCATTTGTATCCCGGTGTACTGGTCTGTATATACATTCGTTTTTTAGTTTTGTTTTTCTCCTTTATTTTTTTTCTTTTTTAGTTTATTTAGATTTTTATATTTTTTAGTTTTTTTATTAGTTTTTAGTTTTTTTCTTTTTAGTTTTTTTGTAGTTTTACCTTCTTTTTAGTTTTGTTAATTTTTTTTTTTTACTTATGTCCTGGTCGTCATTTATACTCCCTGTGTCCCGGTGCTTTGTTGATTGCTAATCGAACATTCCTTTTGTCCTGGTCGCTTTCTCTTTGAGTGTCGTCATTTATTTTTTTCTTTTTTAGTTCTTTTAGTTTTTACCTTTTTTAGTTTTTTTTAGTTTTTTAGATGAAATTTTTTTTTAGTTTTTTCCTTTTTTTCTTTTTAGTTTTTTATTGGTTTTTACCTTTATGTTAGCTTATTTTTCAGTTTTTTCCTTTTTTTAGTTTTTTTTTATTTTTTATTTTTTTTAGTTTTTTACCTTTTTTTAGTTTTTTTAGTTTTTTTTACTTTTTTTAGTTTTTTAGCTTTTTTACTTTTTTTATTAGTTTTTAGTTTTTTTGTAGTTTTTGCCTTTTTTTAGTTTTTTCAGTTTTTTTTAGTTTTTTATTGGTTTTTACCTTTATTTTAGCTTATTTTTTCAGTTTTTTCCTTTTTTTTAGTTTTTTTAGTTTTTAGTTTTTTTAGTTTTTTACCTTTTTTTAGTTTTTTAGTTTTTTAGTTTTTTAGCTTTTTTATTTTTTTTATTAGTTTTTAGTTTTTTTTGTAGTTTTTGCCTTTTTTTTAGTTTTTTTAGTTTTTTTAGCTTTTTTATTAGTTTTTAGTTTTTTCTTGTAGTTTTTGCCTTTTTTTAGTTTTTTTTTAGTTTTTTAGCTTTTTTATTTTTTTTATTAGTTTTTAGTTTTTTTTGTAGTTTTTGCCTTTTTTTAGTTTTTTCAGTTTTGACGTCACCTGATCCAGTTTTTTCAGGTGACGTCACCTGATCCACAGATCCACAGACAACTTATTTTTATATATATAGATAGTTTTTTTTTTTACTTATGTCCTGGTCGTCATTTATACTCCCTGTGTCCCGGTGCTTTGTTGATTGCTAATCGAACATTCCTTTTGTCCTGGTCGCTTTCTCTTTGAGTTTCGTCATTTATTTATTTCTTTTTTAGTTCTTTTAGTTTTTACCTTTTTTAGTTGTTTTTAGTTTTTTAGATGAAAATTTTTTTTAGTTTTTTCCTTTTTTTCTTTTTAGTTTTTTATTGGTTTTTACCTTTATTTTAGCTTATTTTTCAGTTTTTTCCTTTTTTTTAGTTTTTTTTATTTTTTATTTTTTTTTAGTTTTTACCTTTTTTTAGTTTTTTTTAGTTTTTTTAGTTTTTTAGCTTTTTTACTTTTTTATTAGTTTTTAGTTTTTTTTTGTAGTTTTTGCCTTTTTTTAGTTTTTTCAGTTTTTTTTTAGTTTTTTATTGGTTTTTACCTTTATTTTAGCTTATTTTTCAGT